>NW_008705301.1:545756-555756 GCF_000326865.2 Helobdella robusta | reverse complement strand
GATCGTCCATGTATTGCAACAAAATCCCGCTACTGTAGACCGTCAGGGTACTGTCTATGCCTGACACCTGTCGGAGATTTTTTTTATCTAACTCCAAGTAGTGTTTGAGTAGATAAAAGACACATTTTTAATAAATTATAATCGGAAGTTTAACTTAGTTATATTATCATATTAATGAATAATAGAATGATGAAAATGAAGTCGCCACCTTAGCTCTTCCGCCGTCAACGTCGCTACAGCCGTAGCGTTCACGAAGTGGGTGCTGCACAGCTTCCAAACCGACCGACGTCTCAATTGGTATGCTACTGCCCAGATACAATACCCGACACTTCACCAGCGGTATATAACCGGCCATTCTCGGTATTTCGGTATTCGGTACCGTCTCTTCGGTTACGGGGTTTAATTCGGTTGGTTTTTTCTTCAAGTAAGTTTTGAGTTATTCAATTCAAAATGTTCTTTGTTTAGTTATTTGTTTGATTAAATACACCGAAGAATAACGATACTAGCTTGAGTGGTCAGTCGAAATAATAACGAGAATTTAGATTTTAATCTTAAAAACCCAATAAATCTAACTTTTACTTGGATTTTATAAACGAAGATTTCGAAATAAATGAAATTAAAATTTTCTACAATGAGAATAGTTAAGGCAGTTTGGCTTTTTTTATCCAACCAGAGATGAAAGCTACCATTGTTATGTGATGAGTGAATAGTTGGGCATAGCAGAACAATTAAGTTGAGCTACGTTTGTGTTTGTTGTGTTTGTGTGTGTGTGTGTTTGTGTTTGTTGTGTTCGTTTGTGTGTGTGTTTGTGTGTGTGTGTGTGTTTGTTTTTGTGTACGTCTGTATGTGTGTGTTTGTTTATGTGTCTGTGTGTGTGTGTTTGTTTCTGTATGTGTGTGTTTGTTTCTGTATGTGTGTTTATTTTGCTTAAATATTTTGCTTATTTCTGTAAATTGTATATTGTTAACTTTTAATATTATTACTACAACAACATAAGTATAAATTGTATCTAGCACATCTAGATATATGTAGATACACAATTAGATATCAATATGTATCTACAATATTGTAACTTTATACAAAACACTTTGGGTGGGATATGGTTTATAATACATTGAATATATATATATCTCTCTTTCTCTCTCTCTACTTATTAGTTTGTATCTATCGAAACACATGATGAATATAGCTGAATATAAATATTAAAATATCTGGCTTAGCGTGTGTTCAACCAAGCGAGGCCGTTTAATATTATAAATTATTATTATTATTTTATTAGATTTATTATTATTATTATTTTATTATAATTATTATTATTATTATTATTATTATTATTGTTATTACTGCTATAATCATTATTGTTATTAATATTTTATTAGTAGTAGTAGTAGCAGTCGTAGCAGTAGCAGTAGTAGTAGTAGTAGTAGTAGTAGTAGCTACCACTACTACTACTAAGTAGTAGTACTTAGTAGTAGTAGTAGTGGTAGCAGTAATGGTGATGATTATTTTCAATGTTGTAAAAATTATTTATGTTATTGTAATTATAGTCAGTGATTCGACTGGCGATCAAAAACAACAAATTTTAAAAATTTGTGTTTTGAAGTCGTAAAAAAATAATATATTAATTAATATATGAAACTACCCATCGTATGAGGCTAATATAGCAGCAAGTCAGGCTGTAAAAACAGCCAGCCAAGTATGAAGAGCTAATTAGTGATATAGGACACCGTAGGTTAAGCTGTTTGTTGTACGCAGTTGAGGTCGGTGCAAGAGGTGTTGATGGTTGTTCTGTGTGCAGCTTTTTGAAGGATTTGAGTTTGGCAGGTAAAAGACGATCGAGTTGTATGAAGAACATAGGAGGACATACAGCCGAGCGAGCTTCTTACTGGATGAGGTTATGTAGGAAGAAAAAGGAATGAGAGTTTAAATAGTTAACAGACGAGCTTTTGTGCTCGTAACGCCTCCGATTATTTAACACTCCCAGATTCGGCTTAGCGTGTTACTTGGCTCGTCGATATAACTCACATCGTGATGTGTTTATATGTGATCTGTCTGGCAAGTCTTTACAATTTCACAGTATAAAAGGAGGTGATTTCAAAGCGAGGCAGACTGTTCGGCGAGAGACATCCAACTGATCTCTGGATGGGGCCCTGTTTCTCGAGAGTGTCAGGAAGTTGAAGGGCCGAAACACTCGTTGACGGAAACTTTCTCTGAAGACTCTCGCTGAACGCTCGTTATGTTCAAGCTTCTACATACAAACATGCAAACACACATACATACACACATGCATACATACATACATGCATACATACATACATACATGCATACATACATACATGCATACATACATACATACACACACACATACATACATTCATACATGCATACATACATACATGCATGCATACATACATACATACATATATACACACACACACACATACATACATACATACATACATACATACAAGTTGAAAAATCTGGTGATCCCAATGATAAAATTTATATAAAGCAAAATATATCGTTGTTGTTGCAAAAGTTTAATTCATTTTGTATTTTAGAGAACATTGCTAAGTGCCCTTCTGTGCGAGACCCTGTACACTAATATTATCTGTTGAGCAGGGGCGAAATGATAGTTTTTATGGCTATTGTTTTTAACCAAGGGCTCGCACATACATACATACATACATACATACATACATACATACATATATAAATACATACATACATACATACATACAAACATATATAAATACATACATACATACACACACATACATGTACAACTAGGATTCCCTGCATCAAAACAGAATGAGTCATCCCATCATCATTATCATCTTCTTCGTCATCGTCGTCATCATCATCTTTTTCTTCAGTATTAGTTTTATCATCATCATCAACTTTCTATCATTGCCATCACCACCATCATCGTCATCATCATCATCGTTACTAGTATCAACAAAATCATCATCATCATCTTTGTAATAATTGCTATGACCGTTGGCTGATAGATTTAACTACTGTCAGGCCTTGTTGTCCAACTCTTCATTTCCAATCATCATCTTCTTCTTTATCGTCATCATCATCCTCTTCAACAATCACCATCATCAGGGTCACTATCATTATCAACATCATCTTCCACATCGCCATATCATCATTTAACCATCCATTCACCATTTTGTTGGCTATTTATAATAGTAGTGATCATCATCATTGTGACGTCATTTTGTTTTATACATCGTCATCACCATCCGTCAGCATCATCATCGTCGTCATCGTCACCATCATAATAGCTATGCTCTCGGCAAAAAGCCCGCACACTAATAAACACTGGCTAGGCATATCATCGCCACCATCATCACCCCCACCACCACCATCGTCGTCGTCGTCATCATCATAGCAATCACTATCATCATCATCATCTTCGCCGTCTTCGTCATCATCAGCGTCATCAGTGTACACTAGACATCAACCCTGCTAACATACAGCCATAGACCCGTCTATCTGGTCTATTGATTCGTCTGTATGTGGTATGTTTGTATGTTGTACGCTTGTCGCTCAATCGATGCTTCTCAAGCCAGGCATACATGTGTGTACACAAAAGTGTGTGTATGTATGTGTGTATGTATGTGTGTATATATGTATGTGTGTATGTATGTATGTATGTATGTATGTTTGCTTCAGGTCTCCATTAATAAAAATTGTTAAACTGTAAATTGTATGTGTGTATGTATGTGTATGTGTGTGTGTATGATGATTACAACGACGATGATGAAAATTTATTACTCATGTAATTAATTTTTTTGACATCATCATCAGTACAGACGTTCATCATCATCACCATCATCGTCGTCATATCGTCATCATTATCATCGCCACTATCATCATCATCGTCGTCATCTTCATCGTCACCGGAAACTAAACCATTAAATATGCAGCCATAGTTTGAGTGTAAAAATTATAAACAACATACATACGTATATACATACATACATACATACATACATACATACATACATACATACATACATACATACATACATACATACATACATACATACATACATATATACATACAAACATACATACATACATACATGCATACATACATACATACATACCCAGAGCTCACTCGTTAACTCGTACACATACCAACAACACCTAGCAATATTCTTTCTCAAATGTATGTTTGTATGTCATCCATCCATCCATTCATCTGTTTATTCATTTATTCATCCACCTCTCCATCTCTCCATCCGTTTGTTCATTCATTCATTCGTTCATTCGTTCGTTCATTCATTCGTTCGTTCATTCATTCGTTCGTTCATTCAATTCTTATTCGTTTAGTAATTTGTTAATTTTAGTTTGTTGGTTTGTAAACTTTTATAATGTTTTTTTGATATTTTAAATGAATTTTTTTGAAATAAAAATGCATAGATAAATAAATTTATATATAAAAAATAAATAAATTTAATCATAATAATGAAAATAGTTGTCTCGGAGCTTTAAAAATAACTTGCCATTCTATTAGGAACACAACAAAACAATATTATTATTACAATTATTATTAATAATATTATTATTATTATTGTTGTTGTTGTTGTTGTTATTATTGTTATATTATTATTATTATTATTATCATCATTATCATCATCATCGAGAAGATTGTCATCAACACCTCAGCCATCGTCGGATCATCATCATCACCATCATCACAATCATCATTTTAATGAATCAGAATCAATTTATTTAATGTAGTCCAGCGAAGATAAACGGAAATATGTAGGAATAATTAAAATTTAACGGACCATTCAGTTATAAATAAAGTAAGTAATTTTAATGTTATTATTATTAAAAGTTAATGTTAATGTTATTAATGTTATTATTATTAAGTCTTATTATTATTATTGTTAATATTATTATTATTACTATTATTATTATTATTATTATTATTAAACTACCACTACTTCTACACTATTACTACAACGACAACTACTACAACAGCTTCGACTACTACAACTACTACTACTACTACTACTACAATTACTACTACTACTACAATTAATACTACTACTAATATTACTACAACAACAACTGCTACAACAGCTTCGACTACTACTGCTACTACTACAACTTTTACAGCTACTGTCACTGCTGTCACTGTAATAATAGAAATAATTATAACAATTAAAGACCAATTATAAATCTTTACTTCCATACTAATTGTTTGTATGTATCTATAATTATTATTCGTTTCCTTCCGCCTTGCTATCATTATCAACACGTTTTGGTTTTAGTAATACTTATCATCATCATCATTCTCATCATCATCATCGTTGTCTTCATCTTCATCACTCTTATTATTATTATTATTATTATTATTATTATTATTATTATTATTATTATTATTATTATTATTATTATTATTATTATAGATACAAGGTTCAGACTGTATAGAATATATTATTGTCTTTTTAATAACTTTATTGCAACTCTATGCTTATCATAAAATTTTTGATTGATAAAGCCAAAATAATAAGAATGATTGAACCCCAATAGAACAGTTAAACCAGCCCCCTTCTTAATAGGATTTTATAATTATCTCATTATTGATATTTGGTGTTCGGAGTTAGAAAATAAAACTATGTTCTCATTATTATTATTATCATTATTATTATTATTATTATTGTTAATTCCAATTAGCTAATAACGCTGATGAACTAACACATGTCTTGTGTGGCGTTCTGGGTCTCATTACCAGTTCTCATGGTTTTCCTGTTACCAGCATGAAAGAATCCCCTAGTGATGGAGTGACACCTCATAACAGTCTCATAACAGTTGAAACATCGGTTAAGACATCTTGGATACTAGTTAAAAGAATCTGCAGCTGCTTACCAGTAATGGGTCGCTGAATGTCATCTAACTCGCTAAAGCTAAACGAATGCGAACCTCAGTTGCTTCCAGTTAGAACTTGGAAGCAGTTGTCGAAGATTAATATCAGCTCCGTTAAAATAGGAGACGTTGATACATCATTCATCAACACAGCTTCCAATCTACGTGTTCTGTAATATGATCATGTGATACTAATCCCGAGCGGGCTTTACCCGCTGACGATAAATATTAATAAAAGGATAGTCCTCAAAATTGCAGTTCTTACGTTCAAATCACTGAATGGTATGTCACCAGAATGTATGAAGAGTAAATTCGCCAAAAAACAAGCTACATCGACTTTTCATCTCAGGTCGGATGATTTGAAGTTGCTGTCTGTGCCAGTTACATGTTCGCAGATTGGTCCGGGAGACGTTGCAGTTCAATTACACTCAATTAATTCAATTAATTCAATTAATTCAATTTCACTGTTTGGAATAGTCTTACACCGGCGTTTAGAAGATCTCTAGACTTTCATTGGAATTATTTAAGAGAGAACTGAAAACATTTCTTTTTTCTTTTAGACTGTGAAAATTCTGACTTCTTTAATTTGTGTTTTTCATATTTAGTCACGTACATTTTTGTTTTTTAAAGAGAGCGCTCATGAGACTGTTTCAATTAGTGCTAACAAATTGGTCTTAATAATTAACTAAATAAATAAATACAAACATAGATGCATACGTACATGCATACACACACACACACACACACACACACACACACACACACACACACACACACACACACATGTACATACACACATACATACATACATACATACATACACACACACACATACATGCATACCTACATACATACATACCCACATAAAAACATTTCATCTAAAATTCCTTAAATTACGTTCGTTAATTTAGAAGACAGAGTGGAGTTTATAATTAACATTTGAAAATAATAACTATTGTTGTTATTTTTTTTCTCAAATCTCTCTTGCTTCTTCTCTCTCTCTCTCTCTCTCTTTCTCTCTCTCTCTCTCTCTCTCTCTCTCTACACTTTTTGTCTTACTGTTTCGCTCCGTCTATCTCCTATTCTTCTATCTTTTACTCTCTTCCTCCCTCTCTCTCTCTCTCTCCCTCTCTCTCTCTCTCTCTCTCTCTCTCTCTCTCTCTCTTTCTCTCTTTCTCTCATTGCCTATTTGAACTCCATAAAAACTAGACCAAGCCCGGAAGTACTAAGGCAGTAATGCTAGTAGTTGTATGAATGAATGAATGAATGAATGAATGAATAAATAAATGAAAGAATGAATGAATGAACAAAAAAATGAATTAATAATAATAAGGAGAACAGGAATAATAGTAAAAATAAAAACCATTATAAGGATGGTATTGTTGATGATGGCTGGGAAGGTGATTGAATTATATCAATGAAAATAGTTACATTTTACTACTAATGCTACTACCACTACGGCTACTACTACTACTGCTGCTACTACTGTAGTAGTAGCAGCAGCGGCAGCAGTATTAGTAGTTGTAGTAGTTGTTGTAGTAGTGGTAGTGGTAGTAGTAGTAGTAGTAGTAGTAACAATAGAATTTATACAATTTTGCAGTGACAGACCGCCTTGTTCGACATTCGTTTTAAAGTAATTTCAAGCAGGATGGCTGTGATGATGACGACGATGATGATGAATATGATAATAAACGCAACACCGATTATTATTAGAATGATGACGACGATGATGGTGACGATGATGATGGTGATGATATTTCTTTTGTTGACAGCCAGTCAGTCACCTTTGTTACCTTTTAAATAAATATCGTTTATGATAATTATGACGATAATGATGACGATGACTATAATTCTGCTACTACTACTACTACTACTACTACTACTACTACTACTACTACTACTACTACTACTACTACTACTACTACTACTACTTCCTACTACTACTACTACTACTACTACTACTACTACTGCTACTTAAACTACTACTACTAATAATAATAATAATAACATTAATAATATTATTCGTAATTATTTTTATTATTATTATAATTATGTCACAGATCTCGTCTCAGCAGACAGCACAACAAATAAAGGAATAAAAGGAAGGCCATTCAATCAATGAAATGATGCTCTCTTTTCGTCCATCCATCCAAACAACAACAATAACAACACTAACAACAATAACTTTTTTATTATTACTCTTATTCGTCAGAACGTCTGCAGCGGAAACAGAAAACATCATTAATTATAATAATAATAATAATATTAATAATAATAATAATGACGTCAGCGATGATGATGATGACATTAATCAAATCATCCAGTCGCGGATCGTTACAAGACCACCGTCGTTTAGTATGCCGCTAAAATTAGAGCCAAGTTAGTAGAGTGTCTGTCCGCTTTTTTGCAGTGACCGTGTTCGAATGCAAGATGATTCTGTTTTTTTTTGCATCTGGTCTGTATAGCTTGTTTTGCTGTTGTGTTGATGATATTAACACGTGCACAATAGATATGTTATTATTCATTTTTATTAACTATTTATTAAAGACTAACTCAAAACGTTATGTAATAATTATAATAACAACAACAACAATAACAACAATAATAATAATAAGAGTGGTTCATGTCTAGGGCTGACTAGAATGATAACAACAACAACAACAACACCAATAACAACAACAACAACAACAGTATCATTAACAATAACAATAATAACAATAATAATAACAATAATAAAACAACAACAACAACAACACCAATAACAACAACAACAACAACACCAATAACAACAACAACAGTATCATTAACAATAACAATAATAACAATAATAATAACAATAATAACAACAATAATAACAATAGGCGTTCACAGTAACGTCTGTGAAGCCGAAGACTTTGAAGCTAGCTGTGCCAGCGACGACGATGTGGTCGTCATCGAAGACGCCCTGCTGGGAATGATGGAGATGACGACGAAGTTATTATTATTATTATTATGTTAAATTGTATTATATTGTATTTTATTTTATTGTATTGTATTGTATTATATTACTGTAATAATATTAAAAATTATGATTAAGAGTAATTATGATTAATAATTACACCCCCCCCCTTGTCGTTTAGGTGCGTCGTAGCCGACTATGGGGCCCGCGGCTGTTCCGGAGACGCCACCACCCGACTAGATTACTTTTGTTCAGGTGGCTGTGGTGAAGATAATGTGGCTGCTGCTTTTGCTGCTGCTGATGATGATGATGTTGTTGCTGCTGATAGTGTTGATGATGATACACGCATACACACACACACATAACGCACACACACACACACACGCGTACTACAAACAAACATACATACACACACATACAAACATACATACATACAAACATACATACATACATACAAACAAACAAACAAAAATACAGGCCGAAAATCTTGTTCAGTTAGGCTACCGGATAAATTTTTCTACGGAGTTAATAACTGTCCACTTGAATTTAAAAATTTTCTGGATGCTTTTTACTATTGCATACCAAGTTAGTTGACTGATTGGTTGGTTGGTTGGTTGGTTGGCTGGCTGGCTGGCTGGTTGATTGGTTGGTTGACTGGCTGGCTGGTTGGTTTGTAGATTGATTGAAAAGTTGGTTGATTTGTTAATAAAGTGATTGATTGGTTCGCTGGTTGAATAAATGTTGAACGGTTGGTTACTATTTGCTGGTAGATTGTTTGGTTAAATCGAAAGTTGATTAACTTATTGATTCACTGATTGATTGATTGATTGATTGATTCATTCATTCATTCATTCATTCATTCATTCATTCATTCATTCGTTGATTGATTGATTCATTCATTGATTGATTTATTAAATACTAAAATTCTTATACTTTCAAAACCAAACTTCGAAACATTTGAATTTATAAATTCTATAGAAATCATTTAAGCTGATCTACAACTCAATCGAAACAGTTCCTCAGATTTATCAATAATAAATTATGAAAAGCTATAAATCTCTCTCCCTCTTTCTCTCTCTCTCTCTCTCTTTCTCTCTCTCTACTCACACACACACACATACACACAAAAACAACCAAAAAAACACACACACAAACACACACACAAACACA
>NW_008705301.1:542467-545541 GCF_000326865.2 Helobdella robusta | reverse complement strand
TTTATGTACTTTCGTATGTTTATGTGTGTATGTGTATGTATGTATTTGTGTGTGTGTGTATGTATGTATTTGTGTGTGTATGTATGTATGTATATGTGTTTTTAATATTTTAAAATGTAGTAGCTGCGTCTGTTCAAGATGTATTCTGCAAAAATTTTATTTTCAATAAATTTTAATTGCTTTCTATTTTTATCATCATCGTCGTCTTCATCACCACCATCATTTTTTATTATCATCTGTTTATCATTATGTATTTTTCTCCGCTGATTTATGCCTCAATCCTCAAATAAAGCATTTAAATTTTTAAACATTTACACTAACGCTGGCGAAATAAATTTCAACGATTCGTATGTTTTTAAACAACAACGACAACAACAACATCCTGAAAGTTTCCACAACAAGTACAAATACTACTACTACTACCACTACTACTACTACTACTACTACTACTACTACTACTACTACTACTACTACTACTACTACTACTACCACTACTACTACTACTACTACATCTCAACAACTATCACCAAAACTACACAACAACAACAACAACAAAAACAACAACTGTTACTACTACAACTTCTCAACAATTTTTACAAAAACTACACAACAACAACTAATACAACTGCTATAACAACACTCTACCCCCACAAATCCAACCCCCCCCCCCCAACAGCCCAACGACAGGCGTGCGACAGCTGTCAATCACCGACCTCTAACCACGCCCACATAAGCGGATCCCAATCCGGCTACATAACATCGTCAGTTACCATAGACAACAGATTCGGCCTAAGCAACAAATTCGAGCTAAATAAGTTTGACCCCATTAAGTTTGACCCAATTAAGTATGACCTAGTTAGGTGTGGCGGAAAGAGCTGCCCATGGAGAATTGAGGTCAACTCGGGTCAAACTATCAACCTCACTTTGTATGATTTTGGAGTGGCCTACTTTAGCATGCACCATGTGAGTTTTTATTTCTAAAATTTTTATGCGTGTGTGTGTATTTGTTTATGTGTATTTGTGTTTATGTGTATATGTGTTTATGTATATTTGTGTTTATGTGTATGTGTTTATGTGTATGTGTTTATGTGTGTGTGTGTATGTGTGTGTGCTGTGTGCGTATGTGTGGGTGTGTATGAGTATGTATGCTGGTGATGATTAAGATGATAATGTTGTTGTTGATGTTGTTGTTGATGATGATGATGATATAATTAGTAACAGCGTAATAGTGGTAGTAGTAGTAGTAGTAGTAGAAGCAGTAGTAGAGGTAGTAGTAGAAGTAGTAGTGGTTGTGGCAGTGGCAGTAGTAGCAGTAGTAGCCGGCAGTAAAAATAGTAGATTTATATTTGTAAAGCGAAGTTAAACTGTGCAGACCCTCTCGCAACTTTGACCTTGAAATCTCAAGTAAGAATGAAGACAAATCTCTCAAATGTGTTTGCTTGTAATCTAATAGTATAAAAATTACTAGTTGGGTTTTTACTACTACTACTACTACTACTACTACTACTACTACTACTACTACTGCTACTGCTGCTACTTCTGCTACTGCTACTGCTGCCACTGCTACTGCTTCTCCTGCTGCTACTACTATTATCATTAATAAAACTCCAAAATAATAAATTTTGCCAGAACAAATCGAACGAGTGTTACATATACGGGCAAATTAGTGAACCCTCAGTTTTACGGAGCCACAAAATTTGCGGCGGAAGGTCAAAGGTCAGCGTGATTTATAATTCGGTCAGCAATGTGGTTGACGTCATCAACACACTGACCAATAGCTCGTTGGGGCAGTATGTGATATACTACGAAGGTTAGTTTATTGCTTGATTGAGTGGTTTGTTATAATTTATGTATACACTTTCGACTATTCATTCATTTATTTGTTCATAAGTTTGTTCAATCGTTCGTTAATTCTTTCGTTCATTCGTTCGTTCATCCATCCGTCCGTTCATCAGTTCACCCAATTTTTTCTCTCATCTATGTGTACATAATCTTTAAAATTTTTGTCATAAATCAAATATTTTTTTTCACAAAACTTCAAAAAATTTTACTTTATAAAAAAAAAACATTCATTTTTAGTTTACTCTCTTTCTCTTTCTTTCTCTCTTTTTCTTCCCTCCCTTTCATCATCTTTTCTCTTCTTCTCTTTATATATAAATATATATATTGGAAAAAACATGTGAGTAAGGCTGATACTCACATAGTATTGTGTGTTTGTGCGTGTGTTGTGTGTGTTTCAATTTAGCGTAAATTAAATGCACACACTCACAAAAACACACACACACACACATATACATATATAGAGAGAGATAGAGAGAGAGAGAGATAGAAAGAGAGAGAGATAGAAAGAGAGAGAGAGAGAGATAGAAAGAGAGAAAGAGAGAGGAGAGAGAGAGTAAGAATACACATAGACACATATATATATGTAAAGGGAAGACTTAATTGGTTAATAATGAAATGTTCATGATTTTCAAATGAGTTATTCTGGATTAAAATATATGTGAATGTGTGCGTGTGTGTGTGCGTGTGAATGTGTGCGTGTGTGTGTGTGTGTGTGTGCGTGTGTGTGTGTGTGTGTGTGTGTGTGTGCGTTATTACTCATATTTTGCCTGAATTGTTGTTTTGAAATTTGAAATGGCTTCAGAAGCCGAGTTGGTTCCCGCCTATTTGTTGTTGTTGTTGTATGTGTAGTAGTAGTAGTAGTAGTAGTTGTTGTTGTTGTTGGCGGTGGTGGTGGTGGTGGTGGTGTTGGTAGTGTTCTTTTGGCTGTTTGAGATGTTTAGTATCATCATCATAAGTACCGCCATCATCGTCTTCGTCATTTTCGAAATCTCCATCGTTATCATCTTCATCATCAGCTGTGCTAGCGTCGATATAACCATCATCATCACAATCATCATCATTGTAACCATCATCGTCATCATCACCGCCCCATAGCCAACGGATGCTCCGACTACGTACCGCCGGATCGGGGATGGGCGAAGCGGTACAACGATCGAATAGTAGTCGGTTGCAACAGCAGCACATCCCTACACTGGGAGGTCACGTGCGTCAACCGAAAGTGGGATGGCGAA
>NW_008705301.1:502712-537712 GCF_000326865.2 Helobdella robusta | reverse complement strand
TCTCATTCATTCAATCATTCATTTATTCGTTTTCAAGTTCATTTAGTTAGCCTCTTCAGCCAAATCCCTCATTCATCATTACAACTATCATAATCATCGTCACTATCGCCATTCTCCCCGGTATCGTCATCACCACCGTCCTCCTCCTCCTCCTCATCATTATTATTATTATTATTATTATTATGAATGTCAAGGTCGTGGCCACTGTAGCTTCTCTACTGGAACTCCTGGACATCATAGCTTGGGACCCGTCCGGAAATTTCGAAATCAAAGGCGGCTTTGAATCGTCGTGGAGGGCCCATGCCTGGGAGGGTAATTAACATAATTTATTCATTCATGTTTTTTTATTCTTTCACTTGTTTTGTCGTTCATTCACTCACTCATTCATTCATTCGTTTGTTTCTTTATTTGATCGTTCTTCCATTGAATCATACTACTACTACTACTACTACTACTACTACTACTACTACTACTACTACTACTACTACTACTACTACTACTACTACTACTACTACTACTACTACTACTACTATTACTACTAATAATAATAATAATAACAATAATAATAATAATTGACATCGTTATCAGGATGGCTGGCTTGCAGTATACTGATGTTCATAGCACACCTCATCGCCATCTTCATGTCTAGCCTCTTAATTGTGGCCATTAAAATTTTTGTAAGATGATGATGATGATGTTGTTGATGATGATGATGTTGTTGTTGATGATGATGATGTTGTTGATGATGATGGTGTTGTTGTTGATGATGATGATGTTGTTGTTGATGATGATGATGCTGTTGTTGATGATTATGATGTTGTTGATGATGTTGTTGTTGATGATGATGTTGTTGTTGATGATGATGTTGTTGATAATGAGGTCGTTGATGATAATGATGATGAGGTTGATGTTGTTGTTGTAGTTGACGATGTTGTTGTCATTAATGTGATGTCGTTATCACTGATGACGATGTTGTTGTTGTTTCTGAAGATGATGGTTTAACAAAAAACAACAACAACAACAATAATATTAATATAATAATATTATAATATAATAATAATAACATAACAATAATATTATAATATAATAATAATAACATAACAATAATATTATAATATAATAATATTAACATCATAATAATAATAACAGCCGACCTACTATGAGTTTAATATTACGAAATGGTACCTTGGCATATTCGTCTGTTACATTTTAATCGAACTTGGCACGCAGCTCTACAAATATTCATACTATGCTTATAACACTTTTGTTAGTAATTCCTTTATTTCTTCCTCCAATCATTCATTCATTCATTCAATATTCATATATTAGTTCGTTCGCTCGTTCGTTTGATCATTCAAACTAGAAACACATCTCTATAAATATTCATATTATTCTAAGGATTCTTTCGCTAATAATTTTGTGTTTGTTCTTTTATCCATCCATTCATTCATCCATTCATTTATCTATCTATCCATTCATTTATTCATTCATCCATTCACCCATCAATCCATTCAGAGACTCGGCTACCTCGTATTCACCTTCATCTTCTGGGTGGTGAGGACCATAATCAACGTAAGTCTATCTGGGACGTTAATAATAATAATAACAACAACAATAATTACAATTACGAAAGTAATAATAATAATGATATAAATAATAATAACAATAATAATAGTGTTAATCTAATAATAATAATAAAAATAATAATAATCAATAATACAACGAAAGTAATAATAATAATAATAATATAAATAACAATAATAGTGTTAATCTAATAATAATAATAATAATACACAAAACCTTTCCAACCAACCGACCAAAAATTTAGGTGGTGGGCGTCATCATTGTCTACTCCCGAATAGCAGAGGTGGCCTATGAGATCAAGTTCGGCGAGAAGAGGGATCTATCCGGTTGGACGTCGAAGGCCAACCTCCTGGATATAACCGGATACAGATCCGGAGCCGTG
This sequence comes from Helobdella robusta, assembly GCF_000326865.2. NCBI lineage: Eukaryota > Metazoa > Annelida > Clitellata > Rhynchobdellida > Glossiphoniidae > Helobdella > Helobdella robusta. The sequence goes on along the minus strand of NW_008705301.1, from coordinate 535,746 downwards.
ACTCCCAGCGTTAGGAAATAAGGACGAAGATGGCGACGACGACGGGAATGAATGAGGGAATGAGTGAGTGAGGGAATGAATGAGTGAGGGAATGAATGAGTGTTTAAATGAATGAATGAGGGAATGAATGAGTGAGGAAATGAATGAGTGAGAAAATGAATGAATGAAGAAATGAAGGAGTGAGTGAGGGAATGAATGAATGAGGAAATGAATGAGTGATAAAATGAATGAGTGAAGGTATGAATGAGTGAGAGAATGAATGAATGAATGAATGAGAGAATAAATAAGTGAGGAAATGAATGAGTGATTTTGGCGGCAATTCAAAATTGTGATGGATATAACGGGATATATTGTGACTCCCAGCGTGCGAAAATTTGGACAAAGATGACGATGATGTGAATAAATGAGTGAATGAATGAACGAATGAACGAATGAGCGAGGAAATGAATGAGTAAGAGAATGAATGAATGAATTAGTGAGTGAATGAGTGATTTTGTCGGGATTTGATGATTGAGAGTAAATTTTAGCTCGCGATTTGAAATGCGGATGATTTTGATGGAAATAACTGGATATAGATCCTTGACTGTTTCCGTCCGGTTTAATGATGATGAATGAATGAGTGAATGTGAATGAATGAGTGAATGAATGAACGAACGAATGAATGAATGAACGATTGAAGTGCATTAATGAATAAGTGATCGTTGTTTTTATAATTATTATTGATTATGATTATTTTATAAAAGCACAGAACTATCAAACAGAGAACACCGATTAGTTTCTCTTCTATCAACTTGTAAATAAAACAAAGTTATAAGAATAAAAAAAATTAATTTTTGTATTTTTGTTTAACATTATCGCTATTGTCATCGTCACCATCGTCATCATCATCGTTAATGACATCATCATTATCACTACCATCACCACCAACATCATCATTATCATCACCGCAATGGGATCATCATCATGATGCATTCGGCTCCGTCAGGTCGATGTAGCTCCTGTACTCTCTCATTGTCCGCGAGGTTTTGATTCGGTGGTAGTTTGAAGACAATGATATTAAAAAGATTTTCTGTCGGTTTTGTATGTATGTTTGTGTGTGCGTGCGTGCGTGTGTGTGTGTGTGCCTGTGTGTGTGTGTGTGAATTTACTTTGTTACTAACTAAACCGACGACTATGAAGAAAGAGCCGATATAGGCAAAGCAGTACATAGGTCCAGCGTCATATACCTGAGATGATGAATGAATGAATGAATGAATGAGTGAATGAGTGAGTGAGTGAAAGAATGAGTGAACGAAGGAACGAACGAATGAATGAAAAAATAAATGAATTATGAATGAATGAACGAACGAGTGAATTAAAGAATGAATGACTCGACAATCAAAAAACGCCTGTCCTTCAGCAGCCACAACAACAATAGTTATGACTATAATATATAATATAATTATAATATAATATATATGTAATAATTATAACACAAATAATTATACAAAGACATACGTATTCACAGAATTGACTTAGATCAATTTCGTCACATAGGCCTTCTACAAGGTATCCAGAGTTATTGTTGTATATACCTGGTACACCAAAAATACCACATTATATTTGTACCAAAAATCACGATTTGGAAAGTTATTATTATTGTTGTTGTTGTTATTATTACTATATTCATTATTATTTACATTATTTTATTATGGATAATTATGAGTTAACAAAAAATGTACGTTTTTATTTTTAAAATGATTTTTCATCGTTCATTAACTAATTTATTCATAACCAGCCAACCTACCAATCACCCAACCAACCAACCAATCACCCAACCAGCCAACTTACCAATCACCCAACCAACCAGCCAACCAACCAACTAACCAACCAACCAACTAACCAACCAACTAACTAACCAACCATCCATCCAACCAACCAATCAACCAACCAACTAACCAACCAACTAACCAACCAGCCAGCCAACCAACCAACTAACCAACCAACTAACCAACCAACCAACCAAATCTAGTTAAATTGAGGCAGTAGTTATCGAAGAACCAATAGTCCCTCTGTTCGATTTCATTCACACATATGGATTTGACCATTATGTAGATGATAATAGGAACTGCACTCAAGAATGTTATGCCCAACCAGATTGTGTTCAGTACGTATGTCGTCCCCATCAGCTGGATGAATGAATGAATGATTGAGTGAATGAATGAATGAGTGAGCGAGTGAGTGAGTGAATGCATGCATGGATGAATGAATGAATGCATGAATGAATGGCTTGACGGAATTTCGCTAAGAAAAGCAAGATTAGTTTGAATGTCGTTATTATCATTTAAATGATTGAATGAAGGAATGAACGCATAAGTGATTGAGTGAGTGGACGAATAAATGACTAAGTTAATGGATCATCATCTTGACTAACAATCGCGGCAAAAATACGCCCGCCAATGGCCGATTTGAAATTTGAAAATAAATTTTCCCGCGTTAACCCAGTAGCCAAGAAACCAAAAGCAAGTAAGACGATCATGTAGATGCCCATCACAAGACCAAAGATAAAAAATACAACCTGGATACTTTTTAACCTGCGGACGTGTGTGTGTTTTTATTTAGTGTTTTTGGTTTTGTCTGCCAGGGTGATGATAGTGTGTTGCAGATGTATGCCATCATCACATTCATCATCATCTTCATCATAATTACAATCATCACCACCATTATTACAAACATTATCATTACAATCATCATCATCGCCAACAAGACAGTCATCATCATCATCATCACCATCATCACAACCGACCATGGCATGTTGACACTGTAGAGTCGACTGAATATTCCATTCAACGTAAGATCAACTGCTCTGTAGCCAGTTCCACAAAATAATCCTACTCCTAAAAAATTGTTTTGTGATTGGTTGACTAGTTGATTGGCTGGTTAATTGACTGATTAGTTGATTGAATAAATGATTGAATAACAGATTAATTGATTAATGGATTGAAACATGGTTGATTGAACAAACGACAGATTGACTAATTGAATCAAAATTGATTCTTTAATGAATGATTGTTGATTGACTAAACCAGAGACTGGCCAACCAGTCAATCAGCCAACTAACCAACCTAAGCAAGTGACCAAAGTAGCAATGAGTGATCCATAAGGAGTTCTACCCAGACAATCATTGCAAGATGCTATATATAATTAAGAAATTAATTAAATTAAGAACAAATAAATTTGAAATTTAATATATATTTTTGTAAATGATTACTTACGCATAATATGGGCTTAAATTTGTGAGCTAATTACTAAAATAACAATAGGATTCGTTTTTTAGTTAATAGCTATTTATTAAAAAGTTTTTAATTTATTTAAAATTCCTAAAATAATTCGCCAGTTTGCATATTAAACTTCAATTATTATTCATAATAAAATCATTTTAAATGTTAATAAATATATTTTAAATAATAATAGGAATAATTTTGAACAAATTCAGAATGAAAGCAATACAGGTGTATGTAAGGTTTCAGCTAATTTGGCTGAATTGCTGTTAGCTTATCTTGATGTATAATAATATCAAAATTTTTGAAGGGTTTTTTAAACAATTTATAAATTCTGTTTGATCAATTTATTTTTTTTCAAATAAATAATAATATTTTTAATATAATTTTTATAAGTTTTGGGTTAATCTCGTAGGTTATAGCTTGAGAAAGTAGTTTTATCATATTGCAAGTCTTATCTCGAAACTCAATGGCTAAGCCAATAAATAAGTTCACTTTTAACATTAAAAGTGAATTTGTTATAAAACTGTATTTAAATTGTTTTATTAAATAAATAGTTTTATTCGTTTAATTTAATCAAATAAATTTTATTTTGATTAATTTAGAATAGTTTATAGATTTGTTAAAAAGTTAGGTAATCTCGGAGACGGCAAAGTGGTTTTTCCAGCAATATTTATTTATAGTCAACAGTTTAAAGAGACTCATAACTTCCTCCCACGGTACAACTAAAAGTTAAACTAAATAATAAAAGCTTATAATAAAAATTGAAAATAAAAATTTTAAACCAATTTTTACTAGAAAAACCACAAAACCTCTATAAAGTTATAAAAATATGATACATTACAAAATGTGTAACAAAATTTTAGACGTATCTGTTAAAAAGATAGTTTCACTTTTAAAACAAATTATTAATTTTTAGAAACTTGCTTCCAGAGGTAACTTGCCGTTGAAAAAAATTTTCAATGTTAAAATGCTGGTAGGGCGCTTCCAGTTATATAATTCCATGATTTTTACTTCATAATCGGCGGACAGATCTATTTAGTTTTAGAAATTGAACTATAACATTAAAAATTATTAATTAGTCTTTTCTTCGTTAAACGTTTTTCATTCATGTTTTTCAATTTTAAAGTCATTAACATTTAAAAATTAAAATTCTTCAAAAAACCGCTTATTTTTTTTAAATTTTTACATATATATATATATATATATATATATATATATATTTTACAATATTCTATAAATTCTACCGAATGTTTGGCGTTAATATGTTTGTAGTTCGTTTTTTCGATTTTTCTCACTAAAGTTAAAGTTAGTACTAAACGTTCACCAAATTTGTCAAACAGAATAAAGATTGCCTACTACCATACTTTGGAGTAAAGGTGGCGGATCAAGAAAGAACCTGGGCTCCACATATTTGCTGCAGTGTTTGCTACGTAGGTCTCACTCAATGGTTAAATGGGAAAAGAAAGCAAATACCTTTTGCCATTCCAATGATATGGCGTGAGCCAAGAGATCACCATTCAGACTGCTACTTTTGCATGACAAATATACAAGGACATTCTAAGAAAACCAAAGCATCAATTGTGTACCCTAACTGTTCATCTGCAATAAAACCAGTTCCCCACAGTGTTGAATATCCTGTTCCAACTCCTCCTACAGACACTGTTCTTTATAGCAAAGAAGAACAAAGTGGTGATGAAAAGGTTGATGTTGAATACAAACCAGATTACGACAAAGATAAACCTCACATGATCACGCAGGGAGAACTTAGTGATCTGGTAAGGGACCTTGGGTTAACTAAAAATAAAGCAGAACTCCTGGGGTCTAGATTACAGCAATGGAATTTACTGGACAGAGGAACTAAAATATCCCATTTTCGTGACCGGCACACCGAATTTGCAAAATTTTACAACAAAGAGGACAATATATGTTACTGTGTAGACATTACTGGATTAATGACAAAATTGGATGATGAGTATGATCCTGTAGATTGGCGTCTGTTTATTGATTCTAGTAAAGTCAGTCTAAAAGCAGTTCTGCTACATAACGGAAATGTTAAACCATCCATTCCTGTAGCCCATGCAGTGGGTATGAAACAAACATATGAATCTATGAAGACACTTCTTAAAGTTATAAAGTACACTGATCACAACTGGAATATCAGTGGGGATCTCAAAGTTGTTGCTCTTCTTCTTGGGATGCAATTGGGGTACACGAAACACATGTGCTTTTTGTGTCTGTGGAACAGTCGTGATGATGCAAATCACTATCTCGTCAAAGACTGGCCTGCGAGAATTGATCCGGTACCTGGACAATTTAACATTCTTCACAAATCGTTGGTGAATCCTGACAAAATCTTCCTTCCTCCTCTTCATATCAAATTAGGAATATTTAAAAACTTTGTCAAGGCGCTACCTACTGATTCGAAAGGATTTATTTATCTTAAAGATAAATTCAAAACCACTCTCACAAACGCAAAGATAGCTGCAGGAGTTTTTACTGGACCACAGATACGTGAAGTTATTCGTGACCCAAATTTCAAATTACAACTAGAGCCTGTGGAGTTGCTGGCTTGGGAAGCGTTTGTGGCACTGGTTCAGAATTTTTTAGGAAACCACAGATCAGAAGACTATGTGAACTTGGTAGAAAACTTCATAATGGCATACCAAAACATGGGTTGTAGAATGTCCCTAAAAATCCATTTCCTCCATTCCCACCTTAGCTTCTTTCCTGCCAATTTAGGAGCTGTCAGTGATGAACAGGGAGAAAGATTCCATCAAGAAATCTCTGTTATGGAACAACGGTATCAGGGTCGTTTTGATAGTAACATGATGGGGGATTTCTGTTGGTTTCTACAGCGTGAAAGTGAAAGTCAATATAAGCGCAAAAGATCATTATCGACAAATTATTTTTATTAATTTAACTTTGAGACATTACCTATGTAATAATTTTGATTTAAATAAATAAAAAAACAATCAGATTATGAATATGTTTTGGTTTTGAGTATTCTTGAGCACAGCTGAAAATGGACTAATTTAGCACCTAAAATTCACAATCTTTTAGCTGTAACTTTATAACCTGACGTCCTATGACAAAAAGAATAGCAGATTTGTAATCAGCATACCCAAATTACCCTAGAACAACTAACAAAGTCTGAGTAGCAAAAAACTTGTTGCATAGTGAAATCATTCACGTTGACACTGCATTTGTATGGGCATAAGGCATATGATTATATTTGGACAAATGGCTTTCATCTTCCTCACACTAGGACATTAAGAAAGTAATCTTGTCATACCTGTTCAATAATTTTAATAAGATTGTTTTAAATAACTATTCTCAATGTCATTTTATTAACACTATATTAAAAGGTGGCTACAAAACATTGATGGTATGCCTGGGGTGATTTCTACAAACCTTATTGACTAATGGTGATGGGGATCCTCTGGAACTGTAGGATCATGACATTCAATCTAGTCATGGATTGAGAAATCAATCCTTGATATATTTGATAACAAACATTTATTATAATATAAGAATGAAAAAAAGATGTAGGTGTAAGGCAAAATCTTATTGGAACTATTATTTTTAGCAATGTATGATTTATTTTGCTATTTATGACTTTATCCATTTTCAATGATACCGATATTTTTAATTATTATTATCCAAATTATACTCATGCCTATATAAATTAATTTGATTGTGGCTACTTCTATGCTTAATTATTTTATTTACTTGCCATAGGTATGCACAGCATTTAATAAATTAATGATAATAATTAATAACACAACATTCTAAGTGCATAAAATATAATAAATTAAAAGTACAATTTTTACAAACCTCATTGGTTATGGTGATGGGGATTCTTTAAAACTGAATGATCATGATCTAACAAGTCATGGATTGATGAATCACTGGAATCACACATTATCTTTAATAAATTTAATAACAACATGTACTACAATTTAAGAATGAGGAATATTTTGTAAAACATTAAATGAAAAAAAATTTAGTTTGTAAATTTTAATTAAATTGCAAGCTAGCTTGGAGAGTTTGAAGCTTGAATTGTTTATTTTATAAAATTGATTGATAAGTTGTTTAATATATTAATTTATTTAATTTAGTATATTTTTTATTCCCAGACCTAAGCATTGTAAATAAAAATTTTAAAACCAATCAAGCAATAGAATTTAGGATCTTAGGAACAAGTGCTGTTAGTAGTTAGTGTAGTAGTAGTATGTATTAGTGTAGTGGTTGGTAGTTTCTAGTAGTCTAATCTGTTAATGTTCGTTAGTGTTATCTGTTATTTATTTCAATTAGTAATTAGAATCAGTAGAGATTAGTTTTAGTTTAATTATTAGAGTTTAGTAATTTAATTACTAATTAATCGTCGTTTAGTGTTGTGTTGTTGGTGGTTCACAAAAAATTTTTTTTATTTAAAATGCAAAAAGATACTTAACCGTCATACAGCAATATCTATCCCAAAACAGCATCTAGTATCACCTTTTAAAACATTTTGAAATTTTAAATAAAAGCAATATTCCGAAATTAGTAAATATACGATCGTAACTTTTGACTTGGGCGATAAAAAAATCACCCTCCAATTTTCCTCCAGAAGTAAGCTCCTTGTTCGACCGTCAAAAATGAGCGAAGGCCGTTATATTTATTCTAATTATATGGTACAAAGCATAAAATTCAGGTTATATTTTGATTCAAAATCGTTTAAGGGTAGATTGCATTGTCAAGCGTTTTACATTTTATTTATTTTTTTTAAATTCAATAACATTTTAAAAATAATTACTCAAAAAACAGTTTTCCTTTTTTTAGTATTTCGGCTGTTTACATTATACTGTCGCTAACCAACGAACATGCAGGCTGTATTTAGTTTATTAGTTGCACCGTGGGTGGAGCTTATGAGTTTCTTTAAACTGTTGACTATAAATAAATATTTCTGGAAAAACCACTTTGCCGTCTCCGAGATTACAAAAAAGTTGTTCTTTTAAAAGTGTTATTTGTTATTTTTATTAAAATTTATATTTAATTATTCATTATTGATTATTAATTAATTAAATATTAAATTAATAAAATAATAAATAAAACAAATCCAAATTCAATCAAATTTAAACTTAGAGTAAAAAATGTCAATTAATTTGCGATTTTTACTGAGTTAGAAAATTAGATAACAATGAATTTGATTTTGATTGGATGTGATTTGAATTTGATTTGAGATTTTGTTGTTTTTCATAAATCTCTTTCTATATTATTAAATTAAAATTAGATGTTATTTATCAGGCCTTGGAAGAGTTGGGGGGGTACCATGAGGTCATTTGGCATGGGCCCTCCCCCAAATTTATTGGGCTTCTATTAAAAGTCGTCTAATGTAATGATAATAAAAATTGAAATTGACCACACATATGGCATGAGCCTTCAGTTCAACTTAACAGGCTCTTTAGTTTTTGAATAAATTATTAAATCTATAATTTTAATTATTTAGTATTCACGCACACACACACAAATATATATATATATATATATATATATATATATATATGTGTGTGTGTTGGTAATAGACCATAATTTTTACAATATTCTATAAATTCTACCGAATGTTTGGCGTTAATATGTTTGTAGTTCGTTTTTTCGATTTTTCTCACTAAAGTTTTTTGATGAACGTTTAGTTTATTAAAATTCAAAATAAACTTATATATATATATATATATATATATATATTCACAGGCTTAAATTTAGCAAAGATATATATATATATATATATACACAGGCTTAAATTTAGCAAAGATAGATCAAACTAGATTAATAAACATTACTAAAATTTCAAAAATACTTAATAACAAATTTAATACTTACATCACTACTACTACAACTACTGCTACCGTTAAGAGTTATACTACTAAAAGTATTTCTGGAACATTGGATACTATTGCTACCATTACTACCACGGCAAACTGTAATTTGTTAAAAAATACTAGTTTCTTTTCTACTACCACCACTACTACTGCTGCTGCTGCTGCTACTACAGTTACTACCAAGAATACAACTACTGCAACAATTTCAAATAGCATAAATACTATGACTAGTAGGGGTGGTAGTTGTAATGATGGCGCAAGTAGTAACAGTAATGTTAGTAACAGTACTAACTGGACCAAAGGCGTCAAAGGATTCCTATTGGATGTGTATGGAGTGGCCTACAACTGTGGCCAAACCTTTAGCCTCATTGACGGCTCGGTTGAAGCTGTGTCAAAGTAATCTCCGTTTTTGCTGTAAAATTTTTGTCCCGCTGTTGTGTTTGTGCGTGCGTGCACAATATGACCCGGTCGTTGATTTGGGCCGTGTGTTTTAAGAATGAAATCAGGTGTTGATAATGTAGTATGAGTTTGATCGCTTGTTTAGACCGGAAAGGGATTAAAGAGCCGTTTTATCGGGCCGTAAATTTAGCAGAAAAATTGAAACATCTTCGCGCTATTTTTCTCTTTGTCGTTTGAGCTACGACAACAACAACAACATTTATACTACTAATAACAAGAACAATAGTCGATGATGTCGTAAATTATCGTTGTTTTAAATTATAATTAAATAAGTCTCGCGTCGTTATTGTTTGAACGATCGATTGAATGATTATTGCATTGTGTTCCTACATAGTACACTGTGGCTACTCTGCAGCTTCTGATACGGCTGTAGCTACATCTACTGCTGCAGCTACTTCTGCTACTGCAACTACACGTCTGTACTACCTCTATATACAGTTATTGCTACTACTATTGTAGCTATTATTACTGTACAAATTTTATTTCTAATACTAATGGTAATGCTAGCATTTGTGTTGTGCTGTTGTGTTGAAAGAGTCCGCCGATGGTTTTTTTACGCACACGTGTGATATTATATTGATTTTTGTGATTATGATTTTATGTGATTTCATTTGTCGTTTGTTTGTTCGTTCGTTCACTCACACATTCATTCATTTATTCATTCATTCATTCAATTCTCAGCCAACCCACCAATCAATCAGCCAACCAACCAATCAGCCAACCGACCAACCAAACAGATTGAGAAAGGCGGGAATCCCGTTTAGATTCTGCAGTAACACGTCGACAAAAACCCCAGAAAAAGTTCTGGAAAGATTGCTAGAGTTTGGATTTGACGTAAAACCGGGAGAAATTTTCACTCCCATTCCGGTGGTTAAGAATTACCTGAGGAAGCACGGATACAGGCCTTTCATTTTGGTTGATCCGTGTAAATATTATTTAGGATCATAATATTTACTACGATAATTATGACAATAATAATGATGATTGCGATGGTGATGATGATGGTGATATTGATGATGATAGTTTTGCTGCTGCTGCTGCTGATGATGATGATGATGATGGTGGTGGTGGTGGTAATTTTTTCTCTCTCTCTCTCTAGGTGTCGACCAGGAGTTTGCTGAGTTTGATCAGAGCGATCCGAACTGTGTTGTCCTTGGTTGGTTGATTGGTTGAATGAATGAATGAATTAATTAATTAATGAACGAACGAATGAATGAATGAATGACTGAACGAATGAATGAATGGTTGAATGAATGAAAGAAGGAAAGATTGAATGGTTGAATGAATGAAAGAAGGAAGGAATGAATGATTGAATGAATGAATTAAAACGATTGAAGAATCAAGAATAAAGAATCAATCAATTACCCTAAGTAATTAATGTATTTACCATTCGGTCAACCAACCAACCAATCAAATAACCAATCAAACAACCAACCAATCAAACAACCATTCAAACAACAACCCAATCAACCAATCAACCAACCAATCAATCAAACAACAACCCAATCAACCAGCCAATCAATCAACCAATCAATGAAGGCGACGCCAAACATAGATTCAGTTACGAGAACCTCAACAAAGCCTTCCAGATGCTGACTGATAAGAAAGATTCTGCCATCATTACATTGGGAACAGGGTAATTATGAATCGTCATAATAAAAATGATATTTATTATTTTAATAATAATAATAATTTTATTATTCTTATTAGTTATAATTATTTATAAATATGTCTTTTATCTGTTCGTTTTCAATTTAATTGTTTGTTTATACATTGTTTTGTTCTTCCATCTATTTATTCCTTTGTTCGTTCGTTCGTTTGTTTGTCTCGTTCTTTCATTCATTCGTTCATTCATTCATTCGTTCATTCATTCATTTGTTCATTCGTTCGTTCGTTCATTCATTCATTTGTTCACTCACTCATTCCATACAGGAAGTATTATAAAGAGACAGAGGGTATGTTTCTGGATTGTGGAGTTTTTGCCAAAGCTTTAGAGGTCATCATCATCGTCGTCATCATTATCATCATCGTCTTCATCATCATCATCATCATCGTCTTTATATTCATTATCATTATCATTACCGTCATCGTAATTATCATCATTATCGTCATCATCGTCATCATCATCATAATAATAACTTTCATCATCACATCGTAATAACATCAACAACAATAATAACAACAATAAAAATAACAGTTCGCGACAGATAAGCAGAGCGTTTGCATTGGGAAGCCTTCGAAGGAGTTCTTCACGGCGGCCATGAATAGCATGGGACTGAAACCGGAAGAGGTTCAAATAATAATAATAACAATAATAATAATAATATTTATGATGATAATGATAATGACGACGATGGTGATGATGGTGGTAGTTATAATGATAATGAGAATAATGATGCGACTGCTGCTATTGCTAATGGCAATGATGATGATGATGATGATGATGATAACGATGATAGTGATAATAATAATAATAACAATAATAATAAATTATAATTACACTACAGACGGTGATGGTGGGGGATGACATAATTGGGGATGTCCAAGGTGCACAGCAGGCCGGATTGAAGGGGGTCCAAGTTAGGACCGGAAAGTATAGGTCCGTATTTGGGGATGTGCTTTTTAGGAATGTGTAGAGATGTGTATTTTTTTTAGGGAGGTTTTGGTTTGATAGTATATTTTTTTACATTAGTTGTTTGTGTCCTTAGAAAAATATTTTTTTATAGTTTTGCTTCTATTATTATTTTGCGTTTTTAACTGATCAATCAATCATTCATTCATTTATTCATTTAATTATTTATAATTATTTAATTAATTAATTCGTTCATTCATTCAATAATTCATTCACTAAATCGTTTTCACCCAGTCGCTGATATATTCGTTCATTCATCCACTCAGCCACACGTTCGGTCAGCCACTCATTCTTCCATTCACTCATTAATTCATTCATTCACTCGTTAATTCATTCATTCACTCGTTAATTCATTCATTCATTCACTCGTTAATTCATTCATTCATTCACTCGTTAATTCATTCATTCATTCACTCGTTAATTCATTCATTCACTCATGAATTCATTCATTCAGACAACTGGTAGACGAACCGCATAGTTACGTCAGACCGGATGCTTACGTTGACAACCTATTGCAAGCTATTGAAATCTACCTGGCCGGGAAAATCTAAAATTTTATTTAAATAATTTTCAATTTTTAATTAACTGGGTGATTAGTTGATTGGATAATTGGCTGATTAATTGACTGGTTAATTGGATAATTGGTGGATTATTTGATTGGATAACTGAATGGTTAATTGGTTTTACGGTAACATCTCCAACAACATGAATATTGAATCATCCAAGTTTATTTAATTATATTATTATCTATTAATTATAATATATATATATATAATGTTAAATAATTATATTATTTATATTAGAATCTGAATCGACCCAGATTTAGCCTCAAATTTATGTAATAGTTTCAATCTTCAAAGAAGACAAAGACATTTCCTGTTATATTTATTATTTTTTTGAAATATTTAAACTAAGGCGTCATCCCCCAAAAGAGAGCTGAGCTTATAAAAAGCAAATATACATCAAATATAAAATCTTTTTCTCTTAAAATTTGAAAATTTTTAATTTTATAATGACAACCATGGAGTTTACCATTGTATAGTATCTCGAATCGAATGAATAGCTAGCATTGTGTCTTACAGAAGACTCTTCAAGAATGTGACTTTGATTTAGTGAATCAAGTTAGTAGTAGTTTGCTATTAGACTCGTGTAATACTATATCTAGATTCATAAATTACTCGATCTACTTAGCACAAAAATATACACTTAGGTAATGGAAATTTCGACGTCTTTGATATATAGTATCTTGATATATAGTATCTTGATACATAGTATCTTGATATATAGTATCTTGAAATATAATACTATCTTGATATATATAGTATTTTGATATATAGTGTCTTGATATATAATAGTATCTTGACATATAATAGTATCTTGATATATAATAGTATCTTGATATGTGTATATAGTATCTTGATATATAATAGTATCTTGATATATAATAGTATCTTGACATATAATAGTATCTTGATATATGATAGTATCGTGATATATAGAATTATGAACTACGTACTATAGTTCGATTCTTTGTGAGTGTTGCTCTTATTACCGTGCCTCACCACTTGTTGTTCATTGTTAGATTCGCGCATTGTTAAGTTCAGACTACATTTAAGCAGCTACAGTGCTTCTGTGATGATTGAGGTATTGAAGAAAGCTCTAGCTATGTAAAAACAGCAATAATAATAATAAACAATAATAATAATAAACAATAATAATAATAATAGTTATAAGAATAATGGTTGTTATTTTTCTTCTTTTCCATACTTTCTTTAACTGTTGGCGACGAATAATGCCAGCCATCCATAGAGTGGAATGCTAGAGTTTCTAATGTCGTCAAATAAATTATTTTTATAAATACAATTATTATTATTAGTAGTAGTAGTAGTAGTATAGTAGTAGTAGCAGCAGTAGTAGTAGCAGCAGTAGTAGTAGCAGCAGTAGTTTTTTTTAGTTACATTGTTGTTTTTATGATAAATAGTAGTATTGTTTATAGAATAATATGATTAATAGTATCAGTGTGTGTGACTGTGTGTGTGTGTGTGTTTCTGTGTGTGCGTGCGTGTGCGAGTGTCTGTTGTTTTATGAAAGTATGGATATAAATAAAGAGAAAGAAAGAAAGAGAGAGAAAGAGAGAGAGAGAGAAGGCATGGGAGAGAGTAGGTGCCTATTATTGTTATTTTTATATAAAATTAAGTGCTTTTGAATATACCATCCGCAGGCAGATGAATTGTTTGTTGAATTTAAAATGAAATGTAAGAATGAATGACTGGTTTTCATTTCAGCTAATGCCCTGCTTAGAAAAGGAGAGGTTCTACTGCCATCATTAAATCAAAGACGACAACTGCTGCTGCTGTGACCACTACTACTACTACTACTACTACTACTACTACTACTACTACTACTACTACTACTACTACTACTACTACTACTACGGCAGTGAAGACAACATCAGCATCGACAAAATGATGAACGACGTGCACCATCATCACCACAAGTTGAATCAAATGCCCGCCATCAGGCGCGTCTCCAAACTGCTGTTCGTGTTTTTTTGATTCGCACAAACAAACAAACATACAAACAAACTAACATACAAACAAACATACAAACACACACACACATACAAACGAACACACACATACATATACATACATACACACACACATACAAACAAACACACACACACATACAAACAAACACACAAACATACATACATACACACATACACACACACATACAAACAAACACAAACACTCACAAACACGCATATATACAGAGATGTAAGCAAGAATAAATGGATGAGAAAAGACTTTGCGGAGGAGTTGAAGGAGGATGATATGGACGCTGATATCATTGAGGAAGTTATCAACGAGGAAAAGAAGACGAAATTCAAGTTTGTGTGTGTGTTTGTTTGTATGTCTGTCTCTGTGTGTGTGTTTGT
The DNA here is from genome assembly GCF_000326865.2 of Helobdella robusta. NCBI lineage: Eukaryota > Metazoa > Annelida > Clitellata > Rhynchobdellida > Glossiphoniidae > Helobdella > Helobdella robusta. The sequence goes on along the minus strand of NW_008705301.1, from coordinate 520,593 downwards.
TTGTGTGTCTGTGTGGGTGTGTCTGTGTGGGTGTGTTTGTGTGTATGTGTGTGTGTTTTTGTTTGTGTGTCTGTGTGGGTGTGTTTGTGTGTTTGTTTGTGTGTCTGTCTGAGTGTGTGTTTGTGTGTGTGTTTGTTTGTCTGTGTGCGTGCGTGTGTTTGCATGTGTTTTTACGTGTGTTTGTGTAAAATATCACAAGGGAATTTGAACTTGGGTGCGAAAACGGTTAGTAAATAAAGTTCTTTAGTTAATGCTACTGTAGTGAGAATTTTTCATACATTCAATCTTTCTTCATTCGTTTATTCGTTTTTTCATTCCTGTATTATTTTATTTATTTATTCATTCATTCATTCATTCAATAATTTATTCAATAATTCATTCAATAATTCATTTATTCAAACAATCAATCAATCGTTCATTCGTTCGTTTCTTCTTCCTTCATTAACTCATTCGCACATTCAGTCGTTCATTAATCCTATATTATTTATTTAACTAATTAATTAATTCAGTTATTCATTCATTCATTCGTTCGTTCGTTCATTCGTTCATTCATTCATTCATTCAATTACTGATGATGATATTATAAATTTCTTCGCATTTTACACAGTCAGAGTTAATCGCTGGTTAAACAATCCTTCTGCTTTTGTTTGTTTGTGTGTGTGTGTGTTGCGTGTGTGCGTGCCTGCGTGCGTGTGTGCGTGTGTGTGTGTGCGTGTGTGTGTGCCAGATTGATTGATTGGATTTTTAATTATTTTAATTCAGATTAATTCAGATTTCAATTTTTTATTATTTGAGATTTATTTAAGAAAACCTGGCCTGGTCAGTTTCGTTATTACTATTATTAATATTATTATTAATGATCTTTATAGTAGTAGTAGAAGTAGTAGAAGTAGTAGTAGTAGTAGTAGTAGCTGAAGTAGTAGTAGTAGAAGCAGTAGTAGTAGTAGTAGCTGAAGTAGTAGTAGCAGAAGTAGTAGTAGTGGTAGTAGAAGCTGTAGTAGTAATAGTATTATTATTATTTTTATTGTTTTTTTTTTCAATTTAACCAATGCATATTTACATGCAAATGCATATTTGCCTAATATTCAAGAACAGGATCAACACATAACGCAACTTATTATTATTCTTGTTATTGTTGTTATTATTATTATTGTTATTATTGTTATTTGTGTTACCGTTATTGTTATTTTTATTGTTATTATTTGTCTATGGTTCTTACTGTTATTGTTATTTTTATTGTCATTATTTGTCTATGGTTCTTACTGTTATTGTTATTTTTATTGTTATTATTTGTCTATGGTTCTTACTGTTATTTTTATTGTTATTATTTGTCTATGGTTCTTACTGTTATTGTTATTTTATTGCTATGTGTGTGTGTGTTTGTATGTGTGTGTTTTTGAGTACGTGTAGCATCAGTCAGTTTATGTGAATAGAGTTAGTACGTGTGTGTTGTTATGTGTTGATATGTTATTGTTATTTGTGTTACCGTTATTGTTATTTTTATTGTTATTATTTGTCTATGGTTCTTACTGTTATTGTTATTTTTATTGTTATTATTTGTCTATGGTTCTTACTGTTATTGTTATTTTTATTGTCATTATTTGTCTATGGTTCTTACTGTTATTGTTATTTTTATTGTTATTATTTGTCTATGGTTCTTACTGTTATTTTTATTGTTATTATTTGTCTATGGTTCTTACTGTTATTGTTATTTTATTGCTATGTGTGTGTGTGTTTGTATGTGTGTGTTTTTGAGTACGTGTAGCATCAGTCAGTTTATGTGAATAGAGTTAGTACGTGTGTGTTGTTATGTGTTGATATGTGTATATGTAAATAAATATTTTTGTAAGTGGGTGTGTGTGAGCTATTATTAATTGTGTGTGTGTGTGCGCGCGTGTGTGTGTGTGTTGAGGGTAAAGAAAAAATGAATAAATGAATGAACAAACAAATGAACGAATGAGTAAATCGTAATAATTTTTATCGTGACAGATGGCAGGTGAAGGTCGACAAAGCCCTCAAGTTCACCCCCTTCCAGATTCTTCTTCTCATCCTGGCCATAGCAGATGTGTTGGTCGTCATCTCCGAAATTATCATCACACTTTACATCTATCTTAGTGAGCTCTTTTTTTCGGGAATGTAGAAGAGTGAGAGGGAATGGTAGAGAGAAAGAAAGAAAGAAAGAAATTGAGAGTGAAAGAGAGTGAGAGAGAGTGAGATAATGTTGACTTATAAACATTATCTCACTCTCACTCACTCTCTCACTCTCTTTCACTCCCAATTTCTTTCTTTCCTTCTCGAGTGAGAGTGAGAGAGTGAGAAAAAATGGGAGAGATAGAGTGAGAGAGATTGAGAAAGTGAGAGTGACAAACAGACGGACAGACGGATGGATGAACAAAAAATTATTTCCTCCGACAGCATTATCAAACCAGCAAAAAAACAATCACAGTAATGATAATGATGATGATAAAAATAATAATAATAAAAACAACAATAATGATAATAATAATCACTCTCAATAATAATAATAATAATAATAATATTATTATTATTATTATTATTGCTATTATTACTCACCAGTTGAAAAAAACGAATCAAATGAGGCACTGGTCCACACAGTCAGACACCTAACCCACAAGCTCCATCTTGACAACGGAATGTACCTGGATGACATCATGCAACACCTGGACGAGAGGCTGGGTTACTGCGACAACATTACTGGCGGTTCTCACCCCATCACTAATGACCATGCTAGTGGAACCGGTTCACACAATACCGACACACAAAATACCGATCTACACGGACCCAAAAGAGAGAATACTAACAATTCGATCGATAATTCACACCAAGATATTGGTGTTACTGGCAGTACAAAAGTACCTTCTATACACCGGAGAAAACGTAGTGGGGGTGGGGGTGGGGCTGGGGCGGATGGAGAAAACACGGGGCTACACCATAACGATGGTGTAGCCAGGCTGGAAAAAGCTGAAATGACTCTGAACATCGTGAGCATCACCATTCTCGCCATTCTTGTCGTCGTGGTGAGTTTTGTTTACGTTTGTAGTTTTCTTCTTTCGTTCATTCGTTTGTTCATTTATTAATTCATTCATTAATTCATTCATTCATTTATTCATTCATTCATTCATTCATCCACCCATTCATTCATTCATTCATTCATTCATTCATTCATTCATTCATTCATTCATTCATTCATTCATTCATTCATTCATTCATTCATTCATTCATTCATTCATTCATTCATTCATTCATTCATTCATTCATTCATTCATTCATTCATTCATTCATTCATTCATTCATTCATCCATTCATTCATTCATTCATTCATCCATCCATCCATTCATTTATTCATTCATCAAAAATATTTTTCACTCCAACTTTTAATTCAACAGCTCATGTTGAGGCTGCTGGCCATGGGACTGAGATTTTTCACAAAAGTCATGGAGGTATGGTGATGATGACGATGATGATAATGATTACCAGATTATGATGATGATAATGATGCTGATGCTGATGAAGATGAAGACGACGATGATGACAATTCCTTTATATATATATATATATATATAATATATATAAATGTTTCATTTATTAACAGTCACGGATTAATAACTTATCTGCATACTTTTACATATACACATACAAACACACACGAAAACGCTCACAAATAAATACACACAGACAGACAGACATATATGCACACAGAAACATACGGACACACACTCGCACGCACACACACACACACACACAAACGTTTTTTCTACTTTCAATTCAAGTGCATGATTTTTTTATGATGAAATTTTATTTCGTTGAATAACGTGTGAGAACGTGTGAGTGTGAGAGTGAATGAAAAGATGAATGAACGAACACACACACACACACAAACACACACACAAACACAAACACACAAACACACAGGTGATTGACAGTGTTGTCACGATTGCATCTTTCATCTTGGACGTCATAAAGTACAGCGGTCTACTGATGAACGGCGCTGCTGAAGCTGCAATTGTCATACTTCTTCTCTGGCAGATCGTCAGGATGTTTAATGGTTGGTCAGTGAGTGAATGAATGAGTGATTGAATGAATGAGTGAATGAATGGATGAATGGATGGATGGATGAATGGATGAATGAGTGAATGAATGGATGGATGAGTGAATGAATGAAAGCATGAATGAATGAAGGCATAAATTAATAAATGAATTTTCTATGAAAATTAAGCAATTTTTTTATTTATTACAAAGCCAAATTTAAATAGCAATTTTTTAATTTACTATGAATTATTCACCATAATTGATTTATTAATTTACCAAACAATTCACCATTATTTATTCATTAATTCATCAAACAATTCACCACAGATACTCGCCATGATTTGTGTTTATTAATTCACCAAAAAAGTTCACCGCAAAAACTCACCCTAACCAATTAATTCATTCAGTGAAAATAATTCCTCGCAACGATTCACCATAATTCATTCAGGTGGTGAATCAATTCACCGAAAATAATTCACCGGAATATTTTTATCTCCAGGCATCGTCGTAACTGAGATTAAGAGGCTGGAATTCAGGATAAAGTTGCAGAAAGCCGTTAGGAGAAGGCTGGATTCGCAGATTAAAGACATGACAGGAGATAAGCAGCTGTTAGAGGTAATGATCATCATCATCATCATCGTTGTCGTCGTCATCATCATTATCATCATCGTCGTCATCATCATTATCATCATCGTCGTCATCATCATTATCATCATTGTTATCGTCATTATCATCATCAGACCGAAGTGAAAAGTTTGAGAAATTTGAGCAAGCGCAAGGGAGCCACTGACGATGAAATCACTCTCACTCATCCAGTTAAAAGTTAACAAATTTTTTCATTCATTCATTCGTTTGTTCGGTCATTCATTCGTTCATTCATTCTTTCATTCATTCCTTCATTCATTCATTCATTCATTTATTCATTCATTTATTTAGTCATTCATTCATTCATTCATCCATTCATTCATTCACTCCTCTTAGTTACTGATAAGCCATCGGCATTTGCTGGTCTTTCGGCCATTGCTTCGATGTCCATGGGTCTGTCCCTTCATAACAATGTTAGTGGAGTGAATTCATTAATTCATTAATTAATTCATTCATTAATTCATTCATTAATTCATTCATTAATTCATTCATTAATTCATTCATTAGTTCATTCATTCATTCATTCAATCAATCATTCATTCATTCGTTTGTTCGTTCGTTCGTTCATTCGTTCGTTCGTTCGTTCATTAATTCGTTCCTTCATTCGTTCGTTCGTTCGTTCGTTCCTTCATTCATTCACTCATTCATTATTCAGTCGTTCATTCAGTCATTCCACTAATTATCAAGATCGTCCAACCGACGAAAGAAAACAAAAGAGAAGTCTTCCCGAACAGAGAAGACTCCACTGTCACAACGGCAACCCTCTCACCAGAAAATGAACCAGACGGCATCGCCATCATTCCCATGTTCACCATCCAAAAATCCGAAACTGAAATGGACCAAAAAGACCCGGGCAATGACGTCACAGATACGTCATGCGGTGAAAATAATGACCGCGGTGATGCTAAAAATAACGAGAAAGCACCTGTATCTATTTTGCATGATGCAGGTTTTGGTGATTTTAAAAAGAGCCGCTGTGATGTCGAAATGGGCCGAAATTTGATTAAAAAGGGCCAAAATGCTGTCAAAATTGATCAAAATTGTGTTACTCTTACGGAAAACTCGATACCTACTGCTTCTAGCGACATTTTTAAAGACAACAACAGCAGCAGCAGCAGCACCACTTATGGTAAGACCGATTGTGAGGCAAGCAGTTTGGGGTTTTTCAACGAGTCTTTCGTTGAAAATGAGACTGATAACGACAGCGTTCGTGAGAAACTAGATGCTGATCAGAGTTATAATGGCATGGCCCAATTTGCCACCCGCAACAACAACAAGATTACGAAAAACTACATCTTCAATCAAAAAACATCGCCAGCGTCTACTACGGCTTCTACAGCTGCTGTGGCTTCTACAGCTGCTGTAGCTTCTACAGCTGCTGTAGCTGCTACAGCTACTGCAGCAACTGCTAAACCAACATCATCATCTAGAAACGCCATGACCGTAGCCATCCAATCAGCACACAACCTTTTTCACCATAACAGCCAACAACGCCAGCAACAGAGAATATTATTACGTCAGAATCAGGTCTCAGAAGATCAGCTGATTAAAAAAGATGGCTACGACGATGACGTCATCAAAGGCGTCGATAATTATGATGATAGTAATTATAGCAACAACAACGATAATAATAATTATAATGATAATAACAATATTAATAATAATAATAAAAATATTAAAAGTACGGGCTTCATTGGAATTGAAATATCAAACAATGAGTCTAAGATATAGAAAGTGTGTCTGTGTATTTTGATGTGTGTTTATGTGTGTGTTTGCATGCGTGTATGTGTGCGACACGTGTTATTTATCAATAATATTGAGGAGCAGGGTTGATTGATTGATGGGATTGAATGATGGGATTGAATGATTGATTGATAGGATTGATTGATAGATATCTATCATTACTATTATTTTTCTTTAATTTAATAAGAGAAACGCGAATAAATATTATCTTTTTTAAAACGATTTTATTATTTTATTTATTCAAGAACAAGACAAACAAATGAATTCTTATTATTTATTTTATTAAATTTTCAAAAACAAAAGAATTTAGATCAAAATCAATCAGTCAATCAATTAATCAACCAACCAACCAACCAATCATTCAATCACTAAAATCATCATCAACACCACCATCGCCATCATTATCATAACCTTACCGCAACTTACTCCCACAACATATGTACACAAACATTAATAATAATAATAAAGATAATAATAATAATAATGATCATTAAAGTAATCAATAAAACCAACAGCCTAGCAGACGGACAGCCAGCCTAACAAATTGATTTATCGAGAAATAATAATAAAAATAATAACAATCACTATCATCATTATCATTCATTTACTTATAACAGAGAGAGTGTGTGTGAGAGAAAAAGAGAGTGAGAGGGAGAAAGAGAGAGAGACAAACATAAACAGATAATAGCATAAAATGATATCTATCTTATGTTTCCAATAGAACCAGCCCCAACCCAAACTATACATGTATATATATATATAAATATATATATATATCTATATATATATATATCCAGATATATCACACACACGCTATATACATATATATATATATATATATATATATATATATATATATATATTCAAGTCCACAGTTAAATAGCAAGCTACTGCTTGTTGCCATAGAATCCATCCCCAGCACCTCCACCACTACCACCATTGTTTGCTGTGTTGTTGCTGGCAGGCCACTGTGATCTGATCAATCAATCAATCAATCAATCAATCAATCAATCAATCAACCAATCATTCAATCAAACATTTGATGACTTGAAACTAATGTAATCAGGAAAGATTGAGAGAGATTGAGAGAGAGAGAGAGAGAGAGAGAGAGAGAGAGAGAAACGAAGAGAAATCCAGCCGGAGTAAGTAGAAGAAAGCAAGAGAAAGACAAAAGACAATGAGAGAAAAATCGAGAAAGAGATAGAAAAAAGACACACACACACACACACACACACACACAAACACGCAAGCGTACACACACACACAAACACGCAAGCGTACACACACAGGCATAAAGAGAAGACATACCCAGGATAGTTAGCAGCAGCTGCAGCAGCTGCATACACTTGCTGGTTGTAGGCGTTCATGTAAGCAGCGTTCATCTGGGGGTACTGCCAGTAGGCCATCTGCTGATAGTACGCACTGTACTGTTTGCCGGATTGGGAAGATGAGGATGAAGATGGTGATGAAGATGGGGATGAAGATGAGGATGAAGATGAGGATGAAGATGATGGAATTGATGGTGAAGACGATTACAATGATACGATCACAAATTTTTAGACTTCGAGAAGGAAAAATACGTTACAGTACAGTACAGTACAGTACAGTACAGTAAAAAAAAACAAAAGAATAGAATAAGAATTAAAGAAGTAATGACAAGAAAAACATTTCCAAAGTGAAATGGGAATGATAAGGAGGAAAAAAAATTAAAAAAAAAACCGGATTGGGAGGGAAGTTAGCCCCGTATGGGGAGGCGGCATTCATGGGGGCTGTCCCTCCACTAGAGGGTAACGCACCCATCTTCAGACTACCAATACTATTGTTGTTGCTATTGCTGGCAGTAATACTACTACTGTTGCTACTGTTGAGAGATGGGCTGGGGTTCAGGAGATCGCTAGGGTCCTTGCCCCAGGAGCACTTGACTGGATAGCCATTAACGTCGGTTCCGTGTACTCCCACTATCCCATTACAAGCCGACTCTTTTTTATCCATCCTGGTTGGTTGGTTGGTTGGGATATTAAATAATTATTAAATATTATGACATAATAAAATATAATATAATCTGGAGTAATTAATATAAGTATAATTTTAAATAATATTAATATTAAAATACCTGACGAAGGCATAGCACTTCTCTTTGAATATTCGAATGTCGACAATGTTGCCGTATGGGGAGAAGGTTTCTCGGAGTAATTCGTCTACAATAATCAATCAATCAATCAATCCACAATTCATATATCAATCAATTAATCCATCCAATTATCAGATGCATTAAAATGAACCTAATAAGTATGCAAGAAAGACATTAATATAAATTAAGGGCTCTACCAAAGTGAAAGGGCCTGATCAATATTCATAAAGGAGCCTAATTAAAATCCATAAAGGGGGCCTAATTAATATTCATGAAGGGACTGCTGACCTGTCAGTCCTGTCTGTACACCGGCAATGTATATGGTAACATTTGTCGGGCTGGATTGGTTGTACACCTCATCGTAATCTAACATGGGCCGGCCTGTTTTATACGAATAAATTATCATTAATAATGTCATTATTACGAATAAATTATGTTAATATTACGAATATATACGAATATAAAATATATTAAGATGATCTCATTGTGGATGGAGTTTGATTATAATGGTATTTAATAAAATTGTAAGCAATAACAAAATCAATGCCAAGCCATTTACTTTAAAAATGCCACAAGGTCTCAGAAACAAAGAAAAACAAAATCACAACTATATATTCTCTCTCTCTCTCTCTCTCTCTCTCTCTCTCTCTCTCTCTCCCCCTCTCACACACACACATAATAATATAAACAGTATTGGCAGTAGCAATAGCAGTTTAGTAGTGGCAGTAATTATTATGAATAGTTTACCTCCGGGGGCTTTGGTGATGTTCATCATGTTTCCTTTGCCACTGGCCCAGTTGGTTTTGATCGTTCGACCGCCGAGCCACTGGCCATTCATGGTCACGATAGCATTCTCTGCGTCCTGATTGGTCGGTTGACGATTGAGTGAGTGTCAATTTTAGTGATTGATTTATTGGTTGTTCAATCAATCTAAGTTAATCTCAATCAATCAAGCAATCTAGCAATACTTAAAATACTGATGTATAATCAGTAACCAATCAACTATTACTCAATTAATCAACCCATCAAATAAATCAATCAATCACTCCATTAATTAATCAATCCAGCAGCACTTAAAAATCTGTCAAATACACATTCACTTAATCAATCAAAAGCCAACCAATCAAATCAATCAACCAACCAGCCAGTCAACCAATCAAACCAAATCAACCAATCAAATCAATCGGTAGCAACCTCTTTTCGAACGAAGCACACAAAGGCATAGCCCTTCGACATCTGCGTGTGAGGGTCTCGTATTATTTTACAATCCCTGAAATCAGTGATGGGTGGGATGAATGGATGGATGAATGAATAAATGAATGACAAATGATTATCATCATTAAAATTTTTATCTTCCTCTTCACCATCATCATCTTCACCATCATCATCTTCACCACCATCATCATCTTCACCCCCATCATCCTCAACCACTTACGATATTTCACCAAAAGGTACGAAGGCATTTTTTATTTGGACAACATCAATATCAGGGCTCAAATCTCCGACATATATGTGATAATGATCTGATAGGGCATAGATAAAATATAAATTAATAATGATACCGGCCCGATATAGCATAGACAAAATATAAATTGATTAGAATATTGATCTGATATAGCATAGATGAAATAGCAATAATACAATATTATGTAATGATGTGAATATGTATCACAATGACAAGAACATCACAAATTCTAAAAATAGATCTAACTACATCAACACAAAAACATTGCAACATCAACGACGACGACAACAAAATCCCAACTCGTTGTATCCTGTTTCGCTGTCGTCCCAGGATGTGAGGCCCAATTCACTTTTAACTCCTAAACAGAAATTCACAAAGATCATGAAAATCAAAGATTTTATTAAATAACCTAAAAAACTGGAATAAGATTTTTTAAATGTTAACCATTAAATGCCTATAAAAGTAGCTATCTGCAAGCAAATAAATTAACATAAATTAGCGTAAATTAATTTTCAATTATTAAAAAATTCATTCTGGCTAACTAACCCTGCCTAGCACATTTCTCTTGTTCATGGCCATGAGGGCTGCCTGAGCGTGCTGATGTTCAGTATATTTGATGAATGCATAAGGATCGTGCCCTGCCTAAAATTTGTGAATTGTTATAAGTGAAATCGTATCAATTTCATCTCCAAATTAGATGAATTGTGAAGTGAAGAAAAAAAAGAGAAAAAAATAACAAAAGAATTTAATTTTAATAATTTTATTATTAATCGTTAATTCCTAAGAAATCGACCGCCAAATGAATGAATGTTAACCAATAATTAGATAGATCAGTACTACTATAACTCGATCAATCAATCATTGTTTACGATCTGTAAATGAATTTTACATTATACCCTAATTTTTGTATAATCTTTTTTTTGTATACTGAAGAAAAAGAAAGTCACCTGTCTTTAGGGCGGGGGCGAGTGGGTATATTTTTCATAGATTTTTATCCCCACAGCAGTTAAATTAGTGATTAATTTTTGATAAATCATAATATAATGAATTGACAAATGAATGAATCAAATTAATTAAAAACCAATTGAGAATTATTCAAATCAAATTATCAAATAAATTTTGATTAAAAATATAAAATGAAAAAATCCTATTTTAAATTAACTAAGAAAAAGTGGACCCACTTCTCTAAGAATTTTGCACTCCATGCACATGCCAAACTGTGAAAACAACATGTACAGTAATTCCTCAGAAACGGCCGCATCTAAATTGCCAACGTACCTGATGTTAAAAAGAAAATTTTCAAATTTGAATCTTTATTATTTCATTGATTAAATATTATAAAAATTAAACAACAAAATAATCTAATTTACTTATTTATATATTTATTACCAATTTGATTAATAATTTATTAAAATTTAACGATCCAATAAATTAAAATCGCAATTAAAAATAGAAAAATTAATTCGGCAAGTTAAGCTCTTCAACGTATTTTTATCTGCACTGATCAGATTAGGTGGAAAAATTTTGAATTAGAACAAAATTTGAAAAAATCTCTGCTAACAAAGTTTTAGCAGGACCTCCCGGATCGTCCATCATGTTCATTTGAAGCATTCCGAACTAGTAAAATACTAAAAATCAGATAAAAACTTAACTTAAATCAAAATTTTATATGAAATATCGCACTTCCGGCGAGTTTCCAAAAGAAAACTTAGCGTTAGTAACATATCTATGTTCTTGAATATTATTTGACAATGATATCATGGTTATATTATATATATCCATGAATGATACTATGATACCAAACATAAAAATCAAAAACAGTAAAACAAATGCAACGTATGAAAACAACAAAGAAATCACTGTAAAAAGAGCTTGCACCATTTCTCGATGCATAAAACTCTATGCGAAAAGAGTTCATCTCATCGTCAAGCCGCAAAAACTCGCCGTATTGGGAACTCCAGAATCTGCCTCACACTAAACAGTTTGTCAGCAGCTGAAGATCTGATTGCATCGTCAAAGATGCTAACCGTTCTAAATTGACGTCATCGAACGAACGCCTTCGAAACTTTCTGGCTGGCTGGTTGAATCAGCCATATTGCTTTTTATATGAACATAAAATCTTATTAGATATATATGTATAATATAAATTCATTATAAAAGCAACAGTAATCAGTGCTATATATGTAAGCACGCAGCTCAAATTTTTCGGGGAGAATTCAAAATTGTTTGAGACCACACCTTGCTTAACATCCAATTCCAAGCCGAGCCAAGCTGAACCAATATGCGTAAATTTGTAAGCGCTTTTATATTAAAACTTTGCTAGCTTTATTTACGAATATCCTAATATAACAAATTCTCCATCCTATTTTAAAAATTTTCATTGATGCTCTTTAATCAGTCAGGTCACAATCATCATCATCGATATCGCGGTGAAATCAAATTGAAAATTTTTAAAAAATTGTTGATAAAAGTAACTAATATATATATATATATATATATATATATATATATATATATATATATATATATACAATATTCTATAAATTCTACCGAATGTTTGGCGTTAATTTCGTTCGTTAGTTCGTTAAGTTCGTTTTTTCGATTTTTCTCACTAAAGTTTTTTGGTAAACGTTTAGTTTATTAAAATTTAAAATAAACTTATTTTTCGAATTCATGCTGCAAATAAAGCCATATTTTGATTCCGAATGAATCATCATCAGTGCTCCTTGCTGTACATATAGGGAAATATTGACTTTGCCACCATAACACAACCAACACTACACCAAAACACAATTGTACAATTTGAATGTGTAAATACAACATTAGAAATGTATTATAACTGCGTATATATATATCTATCTATTTCTTTATTTAGTTTTGCCTGCGTATGATATTTGGTCAAGTTTATTTGATAGGAATTGAATAAAACCTTTATACAGGCTTATTAACTACCATGCAGTAAAATAACTACTGTTAACATGACGTCATTTCCCCCCACCGATTTCGCAATGATATACCCCATTGAGTTATATAATTCCATGATATACCCATCCTATTTTATAAATTTTATTCGATTTTTTTTAATTAGTCAGGTCACAATCATCATCATCATCGATATCACAATGAAATCAAATTGAGAATTTTTTGAATTTTTGAAAAAAGTATCTTTATTTATTTTATGATACTACTTTGTTCAATAAGATACTGCATATAACTAGAATAATAATTTATTAATTATAAAAATTCACTTTTTTATTAATTAAACTTTAGATTTACTTTTACTCAAAATTTATCAATACAAATAAAATTTAATTTAAATCTGTAAATTATTCATCAAAAATGGACAGACACGTAAACTTATTGAGGGCAGATTGCTTCAAAAAAAAGATTTTATACGAGGATGAAGATTTCATCCCTTCCGAAAAATCTATCTCGTTTTTCAGAATATTACCAGAACGGACCCTGTGGTTGAGGCCAAACGAGATTCTTAAAAATTCCGGCAAAAAATTTGAATTTTACGCACTAAATGAAGAAAATGTCGTTGATATTGGGCACGGAAAATATGGTAATTGATGCTAATTGCTTGCTTAATTTTTTTTTAATTTAAATTTTCATTGGGACACATCACAGGATCATCAGATTTAGTTGGGGCCCTAGCAACCATAATCAGCAGGCCAGACATTTTTAAAAACATGCACAACCTTCCTAGCCAGCTTAACTCTGAAGAAAATTCTCTAATTAGTGATTCTCTGGGTGCCTACTCTTTCAATTTTTACTACAACGGTCTGTGGCAAGAGGTTGTCATTGATGATCGTCTACCCGTCGATAGAAATAAAAAATTCCTTTTTATTAGGAGCTTTTCATTCCAAAATAATAACAGTAATAATAACAATAAAAATAGTAATAATTGTGTCAATTTTTTTCCTCCATTGGTTGAAAAAGCATTAGCCAAGTTAGTCTTCTTGTTTTTAATCAATAAATATAAAAAAACTGCATCAATTACTTTACTTTTATTATTAATACTGCTACTTTTACTACTACTCTTGCTCTACTATTACTACTGCTGCTGCTGCTACTACTGTTACTACTACTACTGCTGCTGCTGCTGCTACAAATACTACCACTACTACTAATAATAATAATACTAATGAGGAATTTTTCAGACTTTTAGGATCCTATGAACTCATATCATATACACCATATCAAGAACTGGTACACATTCTAACTGGGGGCGTAGTTGAATCCTTCAATCTCGAGTTGGCACCGCCCTCTCTTCCGTTTCTGTCCAATAGCATCTTTCGTGCCCTGCAATCGAGCTCTCTGATTGGCTGCTTCATTGATATATGGGTATGCTGATATTTGATTCATTGAATTATTATTATGACTTACTTTTAATTATTATGATCAATAGTAATTATGATGAATATATATTATAAATAATTAATATATTATATTATATATTATTATTATAAATAGTAATTATGATGGGTTCATTTCTAGGATAAACGATCAGGCCGTGGAACTCTGATGAGTAATGGCCTGAGGACGGGGTACCAGTACATCATCAATGACATCAGAGAGGTTATGATGATGATGATTGTGATGATGGTGATTGTGATGATGATGGTGATGATGATGACGATTGTGATGATAGTGATAGTGACACCATGATGATGATGACTCTAGTAATATAGATAAAAACTTTCAAGATAACTATTTTAATGACGACGATGATGATGACTACGAACTTAACTTCGTCATCGTCATCATCATCATCATCGTCGTCATCATCGTTATCATCATCATCAGATAAAATTAGTATCAGGACACAATGAGATGCCCTTGACATTAGTTAGATTGAAGGACCCTTGGTCTACAAAAGGTTCCAAACAGTTGTGGAAAGGTGCCTGGAGCACCTGGTCGGTTAATTCTTTCATTTTTTCTTTTCTTTCTTCTTTTTTCTTTCTTTTATTTAATCGTTCGTTTGTTTATTTTATTTTTTTCATCCATCCATTCATCCATGCATTCATTCATTTATTCATGCATGCATTCATTCATTCATGCACTCATTCATCCATTCAGTTCTCGAGAATGGCAAAAGTTATCGGATGATGACAAATGTGGTATGGGCTTGACTCTAGAACATTCTTCAGAATTCTGGTTATTATTATTAGTGGTAGTATAATTGTTATTATTATTATTATTGTTATTATTATTAATAATATTTCAAAGTAATTTGTTGAGTAACGTAATTTTAAACTCTCAATTTTAAAGGATGGATCTTGCGCACTTTGTCAAACTCTTCGACAACATCGATATCATCACCATCCCGTCATCATCATCATCATCATCATCAATGGTGAAACAGCTATCATCATCATCATCATTGACAACAACAACGTTATCATCATCATCATCGACATCTGGTGGGGAGTTGAGTTGGAAAAGTTTTGTTTTCCAGGGTAGATGGCAGAGAGGTTTGAATGCTGGCGGGAGGCCAATTTGTACAGGTTGGTTGGTTGGTTGGTTAGTTGGTTGGTTGGTTGGTTTGTTGGTTGATTGGTTTGCTGGTTGGCTGGCTGATTGGTTGATTTGTTGGTGGTTTGGTTGGTTGGTTTGATTGGTTTAATTAGTTTATTTGAATGATTTAGTAAGCTTGGTATGTTTGGTTTGGTTGGTTTGGATTGATTGGTAAGGTATGTTTCTTATATATGGCTGGTTTGATTGGTTTTTATGATTTTGTATTTCCAATCAATCAATCATTCAATCACCAATCAATCAATCAATCAATCATTCAATCGATCAATCAATCAACCAACCAACCAATCAATCAATCAACCAGTCATTCAATCAATCCATCAATCAATCAACCAACCAATCAATCAATCAACCAATCAATCACTCGATCAATCCCCCATTCAGAATGCCACCACACCAACCCCCAGTACAAGCTGTCAGTCAACAGGCCAGACTCCGACCAGATCTGTCTAGTCATAATCGAATTAGAACAAATCAATAATAATAACCGTAATAATAATAATAATAATAATTTTGGATGTAATTATGGTTCTTATAATTATAATAATAATAGTCATAATAATAATAATAATAATAATAATAATAATAATAATAATAATAATAATAATAGTAATAATGATAGGAGTTTGATGGGTGTTGAGGATAGGAAGGATATTGGGTTTGTTCTCTATGAGGTATCTTTCGTTTCGTATCGTTTCGTTTCGTTTCGTTACCATTTTGTTGTTGTTGTTGTTTTAGTCATAACAATAAGAATGATGATGATGATGATGATGATGATGGCCCCATCACAATCATCATCATCATTACAATCATCACAAACACAGACCGTCATTAACATAGCACTATCATAACCATCTTCACCACCACACCGGCATCTTCACCACCACACCAGCATCTTCACCACATCATCATCAACACCACCATCATAATCATCACTACGCAATCATGGTCATAACTACGCAATCATGATCATAACTACGCAATCATGATCATCACCGCCAGTGTACCAAAGTCACTAGATTACCTCTATCGAAAGAGCACATGGAGAGGAACCGCTTTGTTGCCAAGTGCGATTTCTTCTCCGATGCCAAATTCGTCACGAAACGCTTCCTACTGAAGCAGGCAACATCGTTCGTCATCGTGCCGAGTACCTACCACAGCGGCCTCGACTGCTCCTTCGCCCTCAGGGTCCTGACTTACTGTGATGAGAACTTTGTCGAGTTGGTCGTTGTTGTTGTGATGTTGATGATGTTGCTGTTGCTGTTATTGCGCTGGTGGTGATGATGTTAATGTGATGATGATGATGATAATGATACGGATTGATGATGATGTTATTGTTGTGATGATGATGATGATGATGCTATTGTTGTGGCGATGATGACGACGATGTGATGTTGACGATGTTGTTGCGATAATGGTGATGATGGTAATGATGTAGATATTTGGTGATTACAACAACAATGATGCTGATACTGATGATGACGATGCCAATGATGATGCTTGTGACGATCATTCGTCCACTCACTCACCACCATCTTCATCATCTTCATCAACAAAAGCGACAACGCACCCTAAACCCATCCAGATACATCGAAACTCCAGACAGCCCATCTCTAAACACATCTCTGACGTCTACTATGACGTCACTGCAACAGCATCAACAACAAAATGGCGACAACAACAACAGCAGCAACAAACAACAGCAACAAATTGTTGACGAGCACGAATTACTGTTGAAAAGCATTATGTCTGAAGACCAGCAAATAACTCTGCCTCAGATGAGATCACTAATTAACAGCCAATTCAAATCAGGTTTTTGTGTGTGTGTGCGTGTGTGTAAGTATGTGTGTGTTTACTTGTAAGTATGCGTGTGTGCGTATGTATTAATGTGTGTATGTGTGTGTGTGCGTATGTATGTGTGTGTATTTGTCTATATGTATGAGGTATGAATGAATGTGTGTGTGTGTGTGTGTGAATGCATGCGTATATGTATACTTGTTTGTTTGTGTATGTCTGCGTGCGTGTGTTAGTTGTGTGTGTGTGTGTGTGTGTGTGTGTGTGCGTGCGTGTGTGTAAAATTTGGTTAAGAATGTTTTCTGTATCATTTACAGACTTCAGTCACGACGTATGTAAGGCCTTCGTTTCGATTCTCGAAGTAAGTTTCAGTAAAAATCCTACTCTTTTTCAGCAATTATAAATATTTATATGCTAATTATTGTCTTTTTTCTTTTGTCCGTTTATGACGTAATCGTGACGTAATCAAGTCTCGTGTCAATGATTTATTTAGTTAGTTGGGTTTGGTTGATGTT
>NW_008705301.1:495212-497712 GCF_000326865.2 Helobdella robusta | reverse complement strand
ACAACCTCTTGACTCCTCTAGAAATGACAGAATCAGATGAAACCCTGATCATACCCTGTTTGCCAAGTTTTTTGGTATCTTTGTTGCAGTCCCCAGCCGGCACATCACCTTTTTTCGGAGATGTGCCGCTATCTTCATTGACGTTGTCCATGCCCTTATCATCAACCAAGGGTACATCCCTAGTTAGAGATGTGCTGCTGTTATAGATGACGTCATCGTCGTTTTCGTCAGCGTGTATAGTTTTGTCATCATCAACGCCATCACCATCCACTTTATCATCATCACCAACATCATAAGATACTGGTGAGGATGATGATTGTTGTTCTTGTGGTGGTGATGATGATGATGTTGATGATGATGTTGATGATTGAAGTGGTGATGATGATGATGATGATTGAAGTGGTGATGATGATAATGATAATTGAGGTGATGATGTTTTATTAGGTGGCAATTCGAGAGACAAATTTTCATTCCGTATTATCTCTTCAGCATCGTTCATCTTGTGACTCATGTCAGCAGCATTTAGTGAAAGCGGTTGCTGCAGCTGCTGTTGCAGCTGCAGTTTGATTGGTTGAGCTAGTTGCTGTGGCAATACAGAAGAGGATGATGATGACGACGAGGATGACAACAAGGAGATGGGTTGTGATGATGATGGTGGTGGTAGCAAGGATGGGGTTGGTGATGACGGTGGCATTGCTATGGATTGGCTGGAATATGATGTTTCTATAGTTGCTGAAGACAATGAGGATGGTGATGATGTTTCGACAAGTTCTCCCTTCGCATCTGATTCATTTCAGTGAAAAAATTATTTTTTTTCTTAGTTTAAAGATGAAATAAAAAAAGTAATTATGGAAAAAGTGCATTCAAATTTAAAATTTACTGTTATTATTATTGTTCATCTGTTGTGCTGGATGATGATTGGACGATGAAAACATCGATAATGATGAAAATGAGAAAGAATGAGGCGCCGCTGACGACGAGAATGATGGTAGTGGTGGGGCCAGCATTTGAGTCGAAGTTCTAGCTAGTGATGTAGATGATGCAATAGTGGCTTGGCTACGCTCTCGGCTTTGTTCGCTTTCTGGGGACAAAATCAAGAATTAGGCAATTTTTTCAGTGAGAAATTTAACTTCATGTGTATGTGTGATTTTTTGGAGTGACTTTTTCTGGTAGTTATGGTTTCTATTTATTTAAGAAAAAAATTTAATGACTAGCAATGTTTTTTGTTGGTTTGCAAATTAGTTTTTGGGAATTAGTTTGAAAATAGTAGCAAAATGATTTATATAAATTAAAATAAAAAATTAAAATAAATAAACCTCTAAAACACTTAGAACAGAGGCCTAGAGTTTGAGCAGACCTGTAAAAAGAAATAATTAAAAAATATATATAAATTTGATCAATAATAAAGAAAAATATTTATAATTAATGAAGTAAAATTATCAAAATTAACTTTTTTTTCAAATTTTAAGAACCCACCCATAAAATCCACATGGGCAAAGAGGTGGCTCGCCATTGTTAGACTCGGCCATTTTTCCAACCAACTTCACTCTCTAAACTTTGAACTTCCTTAACAAACCACTAATTTAGTGATTAATTTTTTTAACTACGTCAGCCAGTGATAAAAAATCGAACAATTGAAATGAACAGCCGACACCCACTGCAGCGTAGTGGCCAGTAACTGTAACTAACCCTGTCTCACTATTTCACTATTCTAACACTAATTTTACAGAAAAATCCACTAAAAATTCGCAACTAGCTAAACTGAAGTATAAACAATTATTAAATAATAATAAACAAATAGAAATAACTCAATTTATATTTAATTCACTATAAATTTTAGATATAAATAAATATAGCAAGAGAATAGAAAAGAATTATGGGATCATTTGTATTTATAATAATTATTAGTTGTCTTAGTAAGTAACGCTACGATTTTTAGGCATAGCTAATATTACATACATATAGATACATATATACTTATATATATGTATATATATATATATACACTAATATCTAATTATACTTTTTTTAAATCACCAGTTAAAAATGTATATTAAAAATATAAACTTATTATAGCATACATTATATATGGAATATGTTAGCAAAAACTCGTCCGCTCTTTCAATATTAAATATAAGGGAAATGTATGTCATATGAAATGTTGAGTTTGATAAGAAAAATATATGAACTTTGTTGAATATGATTTGTATATATATTGTATGTAACGTATATAACGCTAACAACGCAGGTCAGGTTTCTGTTAGCGACATCTTTCGTCGTAAAAAAACCTTTTATTAAATTATTTTTAAGATTTTATCATTGAAATGCGACAAATATGCTTATTCAAGAAGAATAAAAATAATTTATGTATAAATGTTTTTTGTTAAAAATTTACTTTTTAGTAAAAATGATTGTTTTGAAATGAAATAAACAAAGACTTAAATCACACTTATGACATCAACAAAGAGAGAGTTGTGATATTAATTATTACAGTTGAAAT
>NW_008705301.1:482712-490212 GCF_000326865.2 Helobdella robusta | reverse complement strand
AACAATAAACATCCACCCATTAATATATTCCATACATAAAAATTGCTTGATTTCTCTTCTTAGTATGTTTACATAAACCAGACATAAACACAGACGCGGAATGGCAGACTTACTGATTTTCAGACATAAATACAGACGTGGAAAGGCAGACAGACTGATTTTCAGACATAAACACAGACAATTTGTGTGGATGTTACCGTTATAGTCATCATTATTACAGCCATCATCGCCATCATCTTCACTAATTAACATCACCATCACTACCACCATCGTCATCATCGTCATCATCATCGTCATCACCATCATCATCATCATAGCCACAAACAACATCATCATCAAAACCAGTTAAGTTAACTTGAATGGCTAATTATTAATTCTCAAAAAACTCCCTCAGAGGATAACAACGACGATGTATTTTCAATGAAACCGACTACAACTACTACCAACATTACCACTACTACTACTACTGTTGCTGCAGCCGCCACTATTACTACTACTACTACTACTACTACTTCAGCTACTACTGCTACTACTGCTACTACTACTAATACTTTTGCAGATTCTAGTACTACTGCTACAAATACTGCATCTACTACTATGTCAACTTTAACTACTACTGCAGTTACTACTACTACTACTGCCGCTACTACTACTAATGCGGCTATTACTACTATCACTACTGAAGCTACTTTAATTGCTTCAACAGTTGGTACATCTAGTAATATTACTACTGCAGCTAGTGCTACCACTACTACTACTACTACTACTGGAGATGCTGAAGATACATTGAAAGCATTGGAAGTAGAAATACCAACATCAACAACAACAACATCAGCAACATTAACAACAACATCGGCAACATCAACAACAACGTCAGCAACAACAACATCCGAAATGACATCATCCTCAACTACACTTAGAAAAATACCCATTGGAAAAGGTGATGACGGAAACAAAAATGACGCTGCAACAGCATCGAGATTGCCATTAGCAACAACAACGATGATGACGTCATCGTCAGCAGCAGCAGCAACAACAACAATCACATCATCAAAACAAATTACTGCGAGAAAATCGCCACAATCGACTACATCGGACATCAGAAGATCTAACACATCACAACACAAACAACAACTCACAGCTGAACATAAACTGACCAATGGACAATCAACAGATGCTAAAAAACGAAAGCTGCTAGCAGCCACAGCAGCAGGAGCAGCAGCAACAGCAACAACGCCAACAACAACAACACCTATAAATACGAGCAATGGCGATACAAATATAAACAACTCGGACAACAACAACCCCATTGCAACAACAACTACTACTACTAACGGAGTGGCTCTGGATACAACAGCTACAACAGCAGCTACAACAGCAGCAGCCACAAAAAATAGCAACAACATAGGCCACAAATTACTAATCCACAAAGAAAAACAACTGGAAGACAGGAAAAAGTTGGAAAATGGACTCAGAGAGATGGAGCAAAAAGCAGAAGAAAACAAGAAAAAGTGCGACGACGAACGAAGGAAGAAAATGAATGAATTAAGAAAGAGGGATGACGAGCACCGAGCGGAGGCTGAGAAGAGAAGGAAGATGCTGATGGAGAGCGAGAGTGTAAGTAGATGATGACGACGATGATGACGATGACGATTACGATGAAGATGATGATGATGATGATGATGATGATGATGAAACGTTGGCATTGTTAAAGCCATGTTGATAGTGGTGATGCTATGAGAAATTTATGCTAATGATGACGATGATGACGACGATGATGATGATGATATAGTTATAGCAATGCGGATGGTGTTGGTGGAATTATAATGAGTGACGATGGTGATAACGATGATTTTGTAGTGATGTTGAGCTAGACGATGACGACGATGCTTGCTAATGAGATTATTATTGTTGTAGTTGTTGTTGTTGTTGTTGTGGTTGTAGTTGTTGTTGTTGTTGTTGTGGTTGTAGTTGTTGTTGTTGTTGTTGTGGTTGTAGTTGTTGTTGTTGTTGTTGTAAGCACAAAACAAAGAACAAAAGCAGAAACATAAAATCACGAATAAATAATAAAAAAATGTAAACTCCGAAGTACATTCTAGACATGCATGTTTCACATCCATTCATCTATCCATCAGTTCCTCCTTCCTTCCTTCCTTTCTTCCTTTCATCCACCCATCCGTCTATCTATCTAACCATTCATTCTTTCATTCATTCACTCATTCATTCGCCAATTCACTTTCAAAACATTTAACAATCGAAGTCTTTCATTTAGGTGACGGTTTTTAACAAAAATAAACAAATGAATAAAATTCCTCAGAGATAATGATAATGATGGGAACAACAACAACAACAACAACATCAACATCATCATCATCAGCAACAACAACAACAACAACAACAACGACAACAAAAACACAGGCTGATTTGGAAATTTGTGATTGGGAGTTATTTAAAAACTCCCATTT
The DNA here is from genome assembly GCF_000326865.2 of Helobdella robusta. Classification (NCBI taxonomy): domain Eukaryota; kingdom Metazoa; phylum Annelida; class Clitellata; order Rhynchobdellida; family Glossiphoniidae; genus Helobdella; species Helobdella robusta. The sequence continues at coordinate 487,747 of NW_008705301.1, read as the reverse complement.
TAGTGGATGGAATATGTTTCAAAATCTTCAGCCAAATTCCTATTCACCTTACACACTGAATCTTCAATGCCATTTTTTTCATGATTCGATGGTGGGTGGGAGGCAGTCCCGTACTCGTACCCACCACCTCGGTTTAGCCACTGCTCGTAGAACAGTGTCACAAAGAGCATTCGTTATTGTGCTAAAAAAAACTTTCCATCATATATTTGCATCACGAATTAGGGGTAACCAACTCAGTTCTAGATTCAATTGTTGTTTGGTCTGTCTGGGCGAAAATTTATAGAAGAAACATGAAACATAACAGTAGTAGTAGTAGTGGTAGTAGTAGTAGTTGTAGTAGTAGTAGTGGTAGTAGTAGTAGTTGTAGTAGTAGTAGTGGTAGTAGAAGTGGTAGTAACGAATAAGAAACATTTATAGAAGAAAGCAGCCTTGTGCTCGATTGCGGGCTTGAATGTCATGAGTTTTACTACGATGTTTGGATGTTGTCGACTATACGAATGGCACATTGAAAATAAAATTATTATTGGAATTATTATTAAAATTATTAATATTATTATTATTATTATGTATTCAAACATACATACATACATACATACATACATACATACATACATACATACATACATACATACATACATACATACATACATACATACATACATACATACATACATACATACATACATACATACATACATACATACATACATACATACATACATACATACATACATACATACATACATACATACATACATACATACATACATACATACATACATACATACATACAATATATACATACAAACAAACAAACAAACAAACTAACTAACAGCAAAGAAAAGCTGCTATTTTGAAAAAAGCGATGGAAAAAGAACTTAAACAAAAAACTAATGGAGGTATTCTGTTGTTTATGTTTTTAATGTCTATGTTTTTATTTCAATGTCATTTTTTAATGTTCTATGTTTATTTCTATATATTTTTAGTTTGTCTATGTTTATATTTGTATCCATTGTTTTATGTCTATGGTTTGAACTCTATGGTTCAAGATTCGATGTTTATATTTCGTGTTTGTTTTTAACACTTTCTGCGTCATCATTATCATCATCATCATCATAAGCATCTTTAACATCTTTGTCAATATCATTATCGTCATCATCATTTTCACATACTATACTAACTCCTAATAAAAAGTATTCAATTACTGTTTGGCCAAGCGTAGTTTAATTTGCTTCCTGTGTTTGTTTGCGTGCGTGTGCGTAAGTGTGTGCGTGAGAGTATGTGTATGTGTGTATGTATGTGTGTGTGTGAATATATGTATGTGGGAATATATATGTGTGTATGTGTGCGTATACCACCAACCACACCACACCAACCGCCAACTGCATGACCAAACCATCCACATCGCCACAGCAGCAGCGACAGCAGCAACGATGACAAACGGGTCCAAAAGCCCCAAACAACACCAGCAGCAACAAGGCAGTCCACAACAGTCTCAGCAACCACAGCAGCAGGTGAAGCGGCCACACAGTGTTGCAGGGAGACTGCCTAGCTACGCGTCTCCAACGGTTGCTTCAACCACGCGTATGGCGAGACGAGATGATAAAGATGATGTAATTACCGTATGCTTTAGATGCAGTTAGTATCTGTTTTTCACCACTGGTAGTACCACAAGTAGTAGTTGTTGTAGTAGCTGTGGCTTCTGCTAATACTTGGTAGTAGTGGTGGTAGTAGTAGCTGAAGAAGTAGTAGTAGTAGTAGTAGCAAAAATAGTAGCAGCAGTAGTAGTAGCAGTAGTAGTAGTAGTAGTAGTGATAGTAGTAGTAGTGGTAGAAGTAGCAGTAGCAGTAGTAGTAGTAGAAGTGGTAGTAGTAGTGATAGTAGTAGTAGTAGTCGTCGTTGTAGTAGTAGTAGTAGTAGTGGTAGTAACGAATAAGAATGTATGGTTGGAAGGATACGAAAGGACAAAGATATTACTAATCACAACATTACAGATTGATGTCCTAACGGTAGATGCGTTGCGTGTGATTGATGTAATACAATAGTGATAATAATAGATAGATAGATAGTAGTATAAACACACGCATAAATAAGCCACGCACTCACACAGAGAGACACACATACACACACAGACACCAAGACAGACAGACACACACAGACAATACAAAACAACAACAAAACTAGTTTTAAGTAACAGAAATGATCATCACAGGATCGGCTCCGCCGGACTACCGTTCCAAATTTCTAGAGCAACAGCAGCAACAGCAGCAGCAGCAAGCAGGTCACGGGGGGGCCACCAAAGGGTCGAGCCACCCCATTTTCAGTGTCACCATTCCAACATCGGAACTTTTCGCTCCTAGAAGCTCAACTTTTCAAAATGGGAAAGAACATAAACATGGTGGAAAATTTGATGGTTTTGGCAAAACTGGAATCATTTTGAAACCGTCAGAAACCATTGGTAATAAACAGAATGCAGTGTCTAATGCGGCGACTGCAACAGCCACTGCAGTTACTACTACTACTGCAGCTTTCAACTTGATGAAGCCATCCGTGAAGCACAAGCAGCATCAGCAGCGCAGGCCAGTTTCGGCGATTCTAGAACGTTCGGATGAGAAGAGTTTAGTTGAGTTGAGGAATTTGAAAAATATCCAACACAAATATCCGACTTCTGTGGAGGAGGTGGCGAAGGATGGAAAAAATAAAAATGGCGGTAGAGATGAAAAGAACGTCGTTTCTCTCTCTCTGAACATCGATTCCAAAAAATCCCGGAATCAGTTGGGACTGGCGTTGAACCTTGAGAAAAATCAAGGATTCATTGAAATGTTCGACCAGGAGGCTAAACCAAAACGGAAAGAAAACATCGGCAAAGATGGAGGAAAAAGAAAATTGAGATCCATTTCCGCCATTCCGGATTCGAAAAAAACTACCGATGTTGATACCGGATCGAGTGTCTTCATCGCGGATAACGAATCGGATAAGATATCCGCTACTCACTATCCGACCGCTAGACCGACACCTCAGATTTTACATACCACCACTACTGCTACTGCTGCTACTGACATTACTACAAGTACTATTGGCGCTGTTGCTATAGGTACCACTGCGGCCAGTGTAGTTACTACAACAGCTACTACAAAACAGCAAACCGCGGCTTCTAAAATTCAAAAAGATGGAAAAGTAGAGGCCAAAAATAGAAAGTTGCCATTATCGCCAGCAATTACAAAACAACAACAACAACATAAGCAACAACAACATCAACAACAACATCAACAACAACAACATCAACAACAGCAACAACAACAAAGACAGCTGATGAGCATTGATTCAAAGGAAAGGTAGGAAAGGGTTTATTCCTATTTGTTTAATTAATTGATTACAATTTTTTGTGGTCAGTCTTGTTTTTCGTTTTGTTTGTTTGTTTTATTTGTTCTGTCAATTTCATTCATTCATTCATTCATTCATCCATCCATCCATCCGTCCGTCCGTCCGTTCGTTCGTCCGTTCGTTCGTCCGTTCGTTCGTTCGTTCGTTCATTCATTCATTCATTCATTCGTTCGTTCGTTTGTTAGTTTGTCCCTTCGCTTATAATTTACCTGTACGTTTCAAACGGTATTCATTCACTTTTTCATTCATCGTTCTTTTATTCATCCATTCATCTATTCATTCACTCATTCATTTATCTATCAATCTATCCATCTATCATCTATCCATTCATTTATTCCTTCATTTATTCAATCCGTCGTTCAAGAATAGTACTCGGTTGCTAAATCTGCTATGCGTTCTGTAATCGATAAGTGGGTTAACATGAAAATTAGATTTGCTAAACATAATTTTGCTGTGAGTAAAATAGGTTCATAAATAGTCTATTCATTCATTCGTTCTTTCCTTCGTTCCTTCCTTTTTTATTTATTCTTCATTCATTCATTCATTCATCCATTTAGTCATTCATCCATCCATTCATTCATCCATTCAATCATTCGTCTATATATCCAATCCGCATTTTATTTACGCAGCCAATAATAAATTTAATCAAATATTTGTTCATTCATTCATTCATTCATTTATTCCATCATCAATTCGTTTATCTATCTAGCGATCCATCCATCTATTAATTCATTATTTCATTCATCCACCCACTCATTTTCCGAAGACTGACAAATAAGACCCCGACATTTTCGGCCCCGAAAGCGAAAATTCCCTCACCAATCATGATGGAGATTATGAAACCCATCCCTATTAAACTTTCCGTCTCGGCGATCAGTGAAGATGGCGGCTCTGGTGACGTCATCGGAGAAGAAACCAAAGATACTAAAGATACCAAAGAGACCAAAGACGCTAAAGATAAACAGGTTATTAATAAGAAGATAAAAGATATCAAGTCATCTAAGGATGATGTAAAGAAAGAAGCTAAGAAAGAGGTGATGATGATGATGATTATGATGATGGCGATAATGATGATGATTATTGGGCAATGATGATGATGATGATGATGACGATAGTGGTGGTACGGATGATAAGGATGATGATGATAATGATAGCGATAAAAATGATTTTGCTTTTTTTCATTATACTTAATCATGAAACTTAATAAAATGATAATATTGATAAGAATGACGATAGTGACGTTGTTGAAGCTGCTGTTGCTGCTGCCGATGACGACGACGATGATAATGATGATGGCTGTGATGATGATGATGATTTTAAATATGATAATGATGATGACGACGACGAAGATGAAGACAATAAATGACATAACGCAGCATCGGATGCTAATGATTATTATATGCATTAATTTCTGGGTATTCAGTAGTAAATTATTTTCATGACTAAGACAAAACACACACATACACACACATTCACATACATAAATACATACATACACCCAAACATTCATACATATAAACATACATACGTACGTACGTACGTATATACATACATACATACCAACTGAATGCCGACATGTGCAATTAACGACAAATCAAAGCCTTAATCCATTTGTTACTTGATGTTTGACGGTTCAGTGTCACTCATCATT
>NW_008705301.1:474082-482662 GCF_000326865.2 Helobdella robusta | reverse complement strand
TACATACATACATACATACATACATACATACATACATACATACATACATACATACATACATACATACATACATACATACATACATACATACATACATACATACATACATACATACATACATACATACATACATACATACATACATACATACATACATACATACATACATACATACATACATACATACAAACATACAAATGCACACACACACAAACATACAAACAAACCCATATGTGCACATGTTCCTTCAAGAATCGATCGACATAGCGATTAAATAAATCACTGTTGTCAGGTCCAATGCATACGTACATACAAACATCCATACAAACATACATACCAACTTCCATACAAACAAACATACATACATACAAACATACATTCATACATACAAACATTCATACAAACATACATACATACATGCAACCCAGTCTACATTGCTTCAATTTGTTTTATCATCTGCCACCATACCCTTACTTTTAATCCTCAATATCTCTCTTTCTGATTTTATTTCTCATTAGTTAATTTCAAGTGCTCTCTATTTTCTACTCCCTCTCTCTCACTTTTCTCTCTCTTTCTCTTTTCTCTCTCTTTCTCAATTTCTAATTCTTTTTTTTGATTGGCGTCTTTACCATCCTATTTCCTATCTCCCGTCTATACCTTTCTGTCCTTCTTGCGCTTTCTCTCTCTCTCTCTCTCTCTCTCTCTCTCTCTCTCTCTCTCTCTCTACCTTTTTCTGCTCCTCCCTTTTTCTCTCTCTCTCTTTCTCTCATTTTTTCATTCTTTTTTAATAGTAATTTTAAATTCCACATAAACGCAGACCAAAGTAATTGAGGCAAAGACAAAAAAGTCAGCTAAGAAATCGCCAACACCAACTTCAAATATCGAAAATACCTCCACCACTACTACTACCACCACTGCCACTACTACTACTACTGCTGCAGCAACCACCACTACTACTACTACTATTACTGCCGCTGCTAAATTGTCAGTGGCCCGTAAAACGACCAAAGATATAAAAGAAGATTCCAAGATGGGCGCCGCAAAAAAAAAATCGCTGAAGAATGGCGAGAAACTGGCCGACGACAAAGTGGCTTTAATGTTAGTGAAATAAGTTAAAAATTATGATTATTATTATTATTGTTGTTGTTGTTTTAGCTGTTGCTTTTGTTCTTAGCAGTAATAGTAGTAAGTAGTTAATTTCATTGTCTCTACTGTCATTATGATGACGATTATGAAGAGGATGTGGTTATGATTAAAAAGATGACGATGACGACGATGATGATGACGACCAACGCGTTCGGCTGTCATGTTTACATTGATGAATCATCCTATAAATAAAAACGAACCCTCTATAGATGATGATGATGATGAGGATGATGATGATGAGGATGATATACTGCTACTGCTGCTGCTGCTGCTACTACTACTACTACTACTACTACTACTACTACTACTACTACTACTACTACTACTACTACTACTACTACTACTACTCTACTACTACTACGGCTGCTACTACTACTACTACTAATAACCATAAAATTAACAACTGTTATTGTATACTAAATTACGAAATGAAGCATTTTTTTCAAATAAACACCTAAGAACAATCTCTTCATTCATTTGTTAACGAAAGAATATAATAAATACATTAAAAAATATCAGTCTGATAGATTAAAATTATACTAAATTACTCATACCAAAACAGTATTTTCACTTCAAAATAACTTATAGTAAGACATCTCCTCTTATATTTTTCATCTGAAATCTCCAGAGAGAACTTTTCAAGGCATGAAAAACAAAAAACTACGAAAAAAGAAATAAGAACAGCTGCTACTGAGAAAAAAGGTAAAAAGGACGAAAATTTCATCGATCGTAACATCTCAGCAGCTCCAAAAGCAGCTACAGCAGCTACTACCACAGCTCATGACTCAGCAGCTACAGCAGCAGCAGTAGTAGTAGTAGTAGCTATGGACGCTTCTGTAGATGGTGCCATTCAAAATTCAATCACGAATGATAAAGATGGGATAGTGTTCGAGGGTGAAGATAAGAAATATGGGGAAGGAAAAACAAACAAAAGTGAAATTGATCAAGTGGCTGATGAAGTAGCTGATGACGTAGTAGCCGCAGTGACGTCATTAGCGTCTGAAACATCGATGACTGCTTCTATTGAGATTGAGGTTTGTTTGGGTGAACACATTTTTTTTTTAATTTTCAAAATCAATAAAAAAAATTTGTTTTTCAATAAATTTTAAAATGTATTATTTTTTTTAAATGAATGAATGAATGAGTGAATGAATGAATGAATGAATAAATGAATGAATGAATGAATGAATGAATGAATGAATGAATGAATGAATGAATGAATGAATGAATGAATGAGGAAGTGAATGAAAGAAAGATCGAACGAGAGGTCGGCAATTTATATGAGTTTTTATTTTAAAAATAAAGATTTGTGTTTCTGCTTTAGATGTATGTCTTGTAGTTATAGCGTTAAAGGGAAATTGAATTTTTATTATTTATTATATATTATTGTTTTTATTATTTATTATTATTGTTTATTATTATTTATTTATTTTTTAATTAATATTGTTATTATTATTTGAAATTAATTATATTTCAAATTCAAAGAACGAAATCAAGGAGAGGGAGAGAGTGGAGAAATTGAAAAAAGATGAAGAAGAAAGAATGGACAGAAAGAAGGTGACGACGATAATGATAATTTATTCATTTATTTATTCATTCATTCATTCATTCATTCATTCATTCATTCATTCATTCATTCGTTTATTCATTCATTCATTCATTCGTTCGTTCATTCATTCAATTTTTTTTCCTAAAGAGAATTGACACTATAATGAAACGAGTCAAATCTGAAGATGCCGCAAAAGTAAATGAAGTGAATGAATGAATGAATGAATGATAAACAAATGAATGAATGAATAAGTGAATGATTGAATGACAAAATGAATGAACAAAGGAATAAACGAACGAATGAAAAACGAACAAATTCAAATAATTTGACACATATCCAACAACTTTAATAAAACAATCACTCATCATTTTAGCCTGCCTCAACAGATTCGGCAACGCCAACTACTACTTCCACTACTACTACTGCAGCAGCAGCTACTACAACAACTACTTCTGCATCTGCTGCTGCTATGACTGACACAAAACCAACGTTACAAACAAATGATTCATTATCGTTAGAAAGACACGAAACTGAAGACATTGCAATTGATTTATCAGGTGAAATTAGTGAAAAAATGGCCACTGATGTTGACGCAAAGGTTTTAAAAAGAACCCCTGGCATTGAAAAGATACCAGGTGATAAATGTTTAATAACGGGAGAAGACGAAGCGAATGTTGATGGTGGTGTAAAACTTAAGAATAATGAAGACGATGATGGTGTAGTAAGGTCAGGTCAACAACATCAGCATGAAAATGAAGTTAAAGAATTAGAAAAACAAGTAGAATTATTGGAAGAACAAAAAGTTGATAGACTCTCTGTAGAAACACAACATGAAGAAAACATTGATTCAGAAAAACTGGACACTTCCAAAGAGAAAGAAGGACACAATGAACAACTTTTGAAACAAACAGAGCCACAAAAAGATGACCAAACTGAACACCACTCTACTGACCAGTCCTCGCCACCTGAATCGCCACAAAGTCCAAAACTTCGCGAAATCGTCGAATCACACATGGAAGAACTGACTGGAGAAGCCGAACTCTGCTACGATGAAAACACGGGCCAAACGGTACTTATAAAAAAGACATCGTTCTTAGATAAACTGACGTCCAAACTGAAAAAAGCCTTGTCTCCGTCCGAGAAAAAACACATCGTCAAGACAGAACCACACTCCGAGCTACAGCAGCAGCATGAACCACACAAAGATAAGGAGAAAGATGAAAAGGAAAAAGTCAAAGAGTTATCAACTTATCTTTTATTAGCCGCCGTTGAGAAACCAAAAATTGAAAATGACGACGAACACGATAAAGAAACGCATCTGGAAAAACACGTGGAAAAACCCGCGCCGGAAAAACCCAGCTCGTTCGGAGCTATTTTCGGCAGGCGGAAGTCATCCAAAGATAGTGGCGACGACAAGATAACTCCCACTAAAGATGACGTCATCAAGTCGGAAAACAACAACAACGATAATAACAAAACCGAAAAGCGTAAATCAATTGGAGAAGGATTTAGCCTGTTTGGAATGATGAAACGAACTTCTAAAGATTTGGGAGCAGGAGCCAAGGAAGCTGAGGGTGCTACTACTGTTTCCGGTGAAGATCTTAAATTGGAAAAAGGCGGGAATATAATCCAGGAATATCAACCATCTGATGACGAACAGCAGCACCAAATTGCAGCCACAAGCGTAGCAGCAGTAGCAGCAGCAAAACCATTGCCACAACCTCCATCTATGATCAACATAACGTCTCCGGACATGATAAACATCGTCGTCCAGAAAAGCGCCACAACTACGAGCGACGACGACGACGAAAACAGACTCTCCAACCTGGATTCAAACCCGAGCAATTCGACGTCATCTCTCGACATCGTAAAGAGCGACGACTCTCCCGAGATGGCCACCACCTCAGATGACTCGCCTACTAAAGATAAGAAAACTAAAGGTAGGATGCACTCTTGCGTTATTATTATTATCAATATTATTATTTTAATTATAATTATTATAATTATACTAATTATTATAATTATTATTAATATTATTGTAGATGAGGTTGACATCGTGAAAGAACTTGACAAAAAACCCATAGAGGAGAACAAAAAAGAGGTGTACAAAGGGATTCTCGGATCTAACAAGCTCTCCAAGCTTTTCGGATTTAAAAAGTTTGATATTGTTGTTATTAGTTTGATAATTATCATAATAGTAAAAATAATAATAATAATATCATTATTGTTGTTAATATTGTTGTTGTTGTTGTTTTTGATGTAAATACTGTTATTAGGTTAAATGTTATTTAAAGTTTATTAGTATTGACCTCTTAAAAAAATCTTTCCAGTGGTAGCAGCAGTAGCAGTAGTGGCTGCAGTAGTAGTAGTAGTAGCTGCAGTAGTAGTAGTAATAGTAGTAGTAGTAGCAGCAAAAAGTAATAGTAATAGTTTTTATTTCCGCTGATGTCTCTTCGGTCTAGCCATTTTTATGGTTGATGTATGCAAATGCTGAACGAAGTAGTTGTTTTCTATGCTAATAATGGCTATGTTTGTTTGTCTATCTTTCTGTCTTTCTGTCTGTCTGTGCTTGCTTGTTTTTCTATGTAAATGTATGTGTGTATGTCTGTGTGTATGTTTGATTATTAGCTTTTTCGTTTGTGGCTTTGTGTGTTTGTGGCTTTGTGTTAACTGTTTTATGTGTCAGTCCGTATGTCAGTCAATGTTCAATTGTCTGTGTTTATGTCTGTGTGTATGTCTGTCTTTATGTCTATGTGTATGTCTGTGTTTATGTCTGTGTGTATGTCTTTGTTTATGTCTGTGTCTATATCTGTGTGTATGTCTGTGTATAATAATCATGATTATAGCACAATCCCATTAAGTCAACTTAGCTAATTTAATTACGCTAATTGCAAACGAATGTTAGGAAAAATTTCTTTTTAAAAAATTAACGCTATAAAATGTCGCTAATAATAATAATAATAATAACAACAACAACAACAACAACAACAACAACAACAACAACAATAATAATAATAATAATAATAATAATAATAATAATAATAATAATAATAATGGTAATAATATGAATAGAAGTAGTAGTGACAGAAATAATAGTAAATTTTTAAATGTAAGTTATTAGTCATCATCATCATCGTCGCCATCACCATCTTCATAAACATTATCATCATCATCTTCTTCTTCTTCTTCTTCTTCTTCTTCTTCTTCTTCTTCTTCTTCTTCTTCTTCTTCTTCTTCTTCTTCTTCTTCTTCTTCTTCTTCTTCTTCTTCTTCTTCTTCTTCTTCTTAACCGTCATCACCGTCATCATTACTACATTCTTTCTTCCATTCTGATATCCCAATGGGAGTACGAGACTTCAATACAATATGGGTTTTCCCATAAATATGTCAATTATTGCATACATACATACACACATACAAACAAACAATACATACATACATACATATTATACAATTATGATACATACATACATAAATACATACATACATACAAAAAAACAATACAATACAATATATATACATACATGCATACATACATACATACAAGCATACATCCTTACATACATACAAACAGACACACATACATACATACAAACATACATACAAACAAACAAACATACATACATAGGTACATACTTGAGTACAGCTGTGATTAAAATAAATCAATATTTGCCATATATATACATAAATACATATACATATAAATATATATAATATATATGTACATATAGGCACTTAGATGATAAAGATAATGATGATAACATGGATGATGATAAGAAGAGAGATAGCAAGGATCAAGGTGAGAGTTAGATTGATTATATTATAATTTTTTTTAAACCTTTTAGTTGGAGTAATTTTGTAGGCATAGTATGTCTACGTGAAAGCATAATTCTATTTCAATGTTGTAACGAACGCTAGGATGGTCTAATTGTTAAGCCTGCCTGCCTGCCAATCTGACTGTGATATCGTAGTGACAAGGTTCGAATGCAAACCGATCCCCACCAATCACATGCAATGTGTGCGTGTTGCTGCTGAAGACTTTGAAAACTAATCAAGGAAGAATTAATAAGAAAAATATAATATACAATAATAATAGTATTAAATAATAATAATAATAAATAATAATAACAATAATAATATCTCTAAAATTATTTTTATAAAAGTCTGATTTGAAAGTGGCGTCTGAAGATTAAAAAAAAACCCATAAAAAATTTAGAATAAGCACGTAAGTTATATCTCGTTGAGATGGGATATAGGTGTAAAAATACACAGATTTATGGGTATAGAGCAGGTATAAATGTGCACACACACACGCACACACACGCACACGCACGCACACACACACAGAGTTGAGGAATTAATTTAAATTAATTTTGTTGTAGAAGGTAGTGGGGCTTTATTTTATTTAATTGGTTTAAAACTGTTTATATTATTTAATAATAACTATTATTATAATTATAATTATAGTGATAATATAATTAGAGTAATAATAATATATAATATAAGTAATGATGTTTATCATTTTTAGTTTGAAGTTTGCTTAATGTTCGGGGTGTCGGTTAAGCATTGATTAACCAGCTTATTCATTAACTTAATTAATTGATTGATTAATTCAATTAATATTATTTACAATTATTATTGTTATAATTATTAATATTAATGGTATTTTATTTTTTAATATTTTTCAATATTTCTTTTCAAGTAGTAGCAACAAAAAATTTATCTATAATAATTTAACAACCAACAATGATGAAGACGAAGACGACCAAGATGATGATGATGAGGGTGACGATCGAGGAATAGATGATGATGATGATGAGAAGGATGACGCCACGCGTCAACATGGCGGCAACCGGAAAACTGACGACAATGACGTCACTGATGAAAAAACTTATCATCATGACTCCAAAACTGGTGTAATTCTCATAGAGGATATAAAGGATCATGATGATGAAAGGGAAGAGGATACAACCATTCCGTATCTTGATAAAAAAGATGATATACATGAGGATAATTATACTAAAACCTTCCGGGATAATGCTGATAATGGTGAAGGTAAAGTTGTTGCTGGTAGCTATGGTGAAAAGATAAAATTTACAAATGATAGATTGGATGAGTTTTTGGATCCAAACTTGAAGGGAGAAGACGAAAAATGGAAACAAATTGATGCGGAAAAATTAGATTTGGCGGGAAATACTGAAAAATTTGATGAAGCGGGAACAGAAAATGTCGAGATGTTTGGTGAAATTCACTCATCTGGGGAAGTTCGCGACGAGAAATCTGAAGATGTCGTTGTCGATGTGGGAGGTGTTGTTTTTGGAGTTAGCGCAACTAAGATGCACTCATTTGCTGAAGAACGAGGGAACCTACAGCAACAGCAGCTGCAGCAGCAACTACAACAGCCACAACAACTACAACAGCAGCAGCAACTACAACAGCCACAGCAACTACAACAGCAGCAACTACAACAACCACAGCAGCAGCAACAAGAAGCTGATGTTCGAAAGAAAAATGACCGAGAAAAAATCTTTCAGGCTAACAAAATTGATGGAGGTGACGGATTAGATGGATTTTTTGGAAAATTCAATTTGGATGGCAAGAATGAAGTAAACTTGCAACAACAACAACAACATCAGCAACAACAACATCAACAACAACAACAACAACTTATACTACCCAGAGATTCCTTAATAAAAGATGAAAATGGGTTTCCTGTCAATGAGAATCACCAACAACAAAAACAGCCGAAAATCGTTGAAAAAATCCACGATCAACAACAACTACAACTACAAATAACATCTGAAAAACTACAACAACAACAGCAACAACAACAGCAACAACAGCCGCAACAAAAACAGCCGCAACAACAACAGCCGCAACAACGA
>NW_008705301.1:453965-473513 GCF_000326865.2 Helobdella robusta | reverse complement strand
ACACATCAACATCNATCAACAACAACAGCATCGNTCTACAACAACAACAACATCATCATCTACAACAACATCATCAACAACAACAACGTCTACAACAACAACAACATCATCATCAACAACAACACCAACAACAACAACAGCGTCTATAACAACAACAACAACACCATCAACACCAACATTAACAACATCTATTCTAGCCGTGACATCAACAAAAGATACTACATTGAAAAACGAACCAACAACAACATATGAAATATTAATAACATCTGACATTATTACATTTGCAACAGCAACTTCAACCAACTTTTTAGCTCCAACAACTACTACCACCACCACTACTACTACTACTACTGCTACTACAACTACCACTACTGCTACTACCACTACTGCTACTACAACTACCACTACTACTACTACTACCACTACTACTACTACTACTAATTTAATGTCATCATCAACAACAACACCATCAACACCACCACCATCGTCATCATCACAATCAGCAACAGCAACAACAACAACAACACCATCATCATCACTTACTCTAGAAAGTAACGAATTAGTTTCAAAAGGTGATAACATTGAGGGGGACGGTGATGATAACAATGTTGATAATAATGACGTCACGAATAAAATTTTATCAAAAGCCAAAATGGCGGTCGGCAAAGAAGAAGAGGAAGAAGATGACAATGATGGTGACGGTGATCATGATGTGGATGTAGTAGTAGCAGCTAAAATGATGACTATTACTACGGCCGTTTCTGCTACTAGTAGTACAACTACTACAGCTACTGTAGCTACTACTACTACTGCTGCTGCTACTGATACTACTACACTTGCGACTACTACTATTACTACTGCTGCAACCTTGCAGTCGTCATCATCATCATTGCATTCCAGTGTGATATCGCCATCGTCATTAGCAGCAACCACAACATCGTCATCATCATTAACGGAAGTACAAAAAAGTATCAACTTCATCCACAAAACCATCAACGCCACATTAACTACTTCTGCTCATCTCCAGCCAATCACAGCGCAGGACGACATTTCCTCTTCTCCCATTGGTTGCAACGTTATTACAGCACCGTCATCACTCAAAAAAGACCCAAGCGATGATAACGATAACGATTTGAACGTTGACGACTACGCGGACGATGACGTCATAACCGCTGGCGGTGATGATGATGATGGGGGTAGTAGTGCCAGGGGAGGGAACTTCACCCCGAGCAAAAGTAGTAGTAGTGAGGTTTTTAAAGCCCATGACGGAAGCGTCGAGAAGGAAATCGCCGATGTCGCCACTGCCAGTCTTGATGATGATGATGTCGCCAAGGGTGGTCCTGATGATGATGTCGCCAAGGGTGGCCCTGATGATGATGTCGCCAAGGGTGGCTCTGATGATGATGATGACGACGATGATGATGATGACGACGACACGCTCAATAATCGGCCGGATAATATTTCTAGGAAAATTCAAAATGGCCGCCAAAGTAAGGTTGACGTCATGCGAGAAATCGCGACTGGCGTGGCGGACATTGCGAAAAATGTGATGAGAAATGACGACGATGGTGGGTATGGTGATGAGGATCAGGTTAAAATCTGTGATGAAGTTGATAAAAAAGATGATGTAGGCGGTGAAAATGTAGTTAAAAATGATGACAAGCTTGAGAATGTTGACGAAAGAACTAAAATCTGTGATAAAACAAGTGACGAAATTGATAGTAACGTGATTCCGGACTGTGATAAACCCGAAAATGATGATGAAGTGAGTAAAATTTGTGATGAAGGTGCTGGAATTCTGATAATGGATGATAAAAAACTTGAAATTGGTGACGATATGATTAAAATTTGCAACGAGAATGCAGACAAGGAGGGCGCAGATGTCATAAGACAGGACGACAAATCAGCTAGCGATAGTAGAATAACAAAAACCTGTGGTGAATATCATCGTAGAGACCTTAAAAATGTGATAACTCGTGCTGATAAACCAGTGAATGATGACATAAATGTGATAATACATAGTAAACTAACTAACGGGGAGGAAATGACAAAAATCTCCAACGTAGATGATGATAAAGACGATAAACATGTGATAAATGATCATGATAAGCCGCTATGTGATGATGAAGAGGCAAAAAATGTGATGAAACATGAAGATAAGCCAGTGAGTAACGAAGAAATTTACAAAACTTACATTGAAACTGACGATGCATGCTATAAAAATGTGGATGAACATGGCGATAAACCACTAAGTGATGACAAACTGGCGAAAACTCGTGATGAAACTGATGATAAAGACTTGAGAAATGCGATAAAACTTGATGACAACCGGCAAAGCCATCAGCTTCCGTCGCTGATTTCATTCCAGGATAATGTTTCCAAATTCTCACCTATGGTCATGCATCACACTGAAATCGTTAAAATTGGCGAAACGAAAATTGACCACAGCGATGACGACGACGATGATAAGAAGGGTAATGATGGTGATAAGTATTGTCATGATGGTGGCGGTAATCATCATTCTGTTGGTATGGTTGATGTCTATAAAAATGGTATTGAAAGTTTAGTATTGATAACAACAACTGCAACAACTGCAACAACAACAACTGCAACAACTGCAACAACTGCAACAACAACAACTGCAACAACTGCAACAACAACAACTGCAACAACTGCAACAACAACAACTGCAACAACTGCAACAACAACAACTGCAACAACAACAACTGCAACAACTTCAACAACAACAACTGCAACAACTGCAACAACAACAACTGCAACAACTGCTAATAATGATGGCGATGATCTGATTAAGACGATGACAAATGATATGGTCCAACTGACAACAACAACATCATTGTCGCCAACAACAGCAACAACATCGTCAACAACAACAACAACAACATCAACAACAACATCAACAACAACAACATCATCGTCATCAACATCAACAACGACGACTCCAGCAACCAAAGATTCAAATAAAGATGACCTATTGATAAACTTTTACGATGACGTCACGTCAGCACTTTCGTACCAAAGATCCAAAAACGTTTTCACCGTTGATACAGATGGTGGTGATGACGACGACGATGATGAAAAAGATAAATTCGTTACTGATAATGATATTGCCAGCAGTGCTTCAAATATCCAGAATAATATAAATAATAAAACCAACAATGGTAATGGCGATAGTAACGCTAGCACGAAACACGGTGATGATGATGATGATGATGATGATGAGGATGGCAATGATGATAATGGTGCTGATCTAAATAATGATGATGATGTTTTAGGCGTTGCTGATAATGATTACGCAGTTATTGATGTTAAAAATGGTGGTGGTGGTGATTATGATGGAGTTAAAATTAACAATGTTTTCTGTAAGGTTCTAGATGACGATGATGAAGACGACGACCATCACCATCATTACCATCTCGAGGGTATTAGTAATGATTACAAAAATTACAGTGATGATGCTGGTGGTAAGAAAAAAGGTGATGATGATGATGATGACGATAATGACGTCATCGCTAGTGAAAACAAAAACGAACACTGGACTCTGAGCATAGATAAGACTACTACCATTCTTACCACTACTACTACTACTACTACTACTACTACTACTACTACTACTACTACTACTACTACTACTACTACCACTACTACTACTGCTGCTGCTGCTGTGGCTACTACTACAACTACGGGTATTGATAATGGTAATAAAAAACGTGGTAATGATGACGATAATGAAGTTGATGACTTCACCGGAGGTGCTGATAATGATGCTTCAGTTGTTGGCGCCAATAGTAATGATGATAATAGTATCGTCGCCGAGTGTGGCGAAATTGGCGTTAGACGTTTTGATAACGATGACGATGACGCAATCGGAAGTACTGGTAAGGACCCTAATGTTATTGGTGGAAATGATAATGACGTAATTGGCGGCGGTACTGATGACGATCTCGTGAATTTCGCGGCTAAGTCGATGGTGTCTGTTTGCATGGAGCATGTTAAAAACTCCAGCCTGGCGTTGAATTCTGAAAAAAATTCAGCGGAGCCAAATTTGGCCTTGAATCGTGAGGATGATGATGATGATGACGATGGAAAAATAGAAGTTAATGACGATTATGGTAATGATGTTGGCGGCAATAGTAGCGATCATTCAAATCGTCACCACCATGGCCACAACCAGCAGCAGCAGCAGCAGAAGGAGAATTTAAATTCGGAAAATTTGATTCGTGTAATGAAGATTGCCAAGAAGTCAATCGTTGTTGGTGGGGGGGATCTAAATGATGATGATGATGGTGATGATAATGATAATGTGAATGATGATAACGATAAACCCGGGAAAACCCTCGACTATGATTGCATGGGCAACAATTCGGTATCCCCTAGTACCGATACCGTCAAGCAAGTAAAACAATTCCGAAACGAGACGGTGCTGCACGAACCGGTTTCGATAGCCGAACCGATAACACCGATGATACCGAGACAACCTGGATCGCATATAACCGGTGAAATAATGTTTGTCGATGGTGGTAGTAGTCATTACATAACTGATTATCATTACGACACAACAGCTACTGTTGCTACCACTATTACTACTACTGCTGCTGCGGCTGCAGATACTACTACTACCACCACCACTACTACTACTACTAATAATAATAATAATAAATAATAATAATAATAATAATAATGTTAACAGCAAAAATGAGGATTGTAAGGAATATAAGAAAAACTGATGATGTTAATGATGATGATAATAATAATAGTAACCATAATAATAATAATAACCATAATAATAATAATAACCATAATAATAATAATAATAACAATAATTATAATAGTGATGATGATGATGATGACAATGGAGGAGGTGTAGGTTGGTGACGGTAATTGCTAAGTTTGAATTATTATTATTTATACTTGTCGGCTTATTATCGATTGTTTGTTTTTGATTATTTATTGTTATTTTTATTATTATTTTTGTTATTATTACTATTATTGTTGTTGTTCTTATTATTATTATTATTATTAAATTTATTTCTGGAAAAGCTCGATGGCTAACATTGTATGACGGTGTTGGTAGAATTCATTTTAAGAATTTTATTTTAAAAATTTTATTCATTCATTCAGTCGTTCATTCATTGGTTAATTAATTCAATTATTAATGAATTCATTCATTCATTCATTCATTCATTCATTCATTCATTCATTCATTCATTCATTCATTCATTCATTCATTTTTTTTCATTCATTCAGATTGACATCACTTCAAGAAGAATGGAAGGAAGAACCGGCATATATAGAAGTCAAAAACTAATAATCCATTACTACAATTTTTACTATATTTAATAAAGCTACTACTACTACTACTACTACTACTACTACTACTACTACTACTACTACTACGACTACTACTACTACTACTACTACTACTACTTCTATGGCTATACTAGACAGATAGATGGTTTAATGGTTAAGACGCTTGATGTGTGTGTGTGTGCGTGTGTGTGTTGTGTGGGTTCAATAAAGAAAAGAAAGATAAGAATAGGTGAAAAGTTTTATCAAATGTAATTTCATTGGTATCACCTCTTATTGAGATGACAAAAATCAACATCCTAATCATTACCACCGACTTCTTCTTTGTGGTAGTAGTAGTAGTAGTAGTAGTAGTAGTAGCAGTAGTGGTAGTAGTAGCAGTAGTAGTGGTAGAAGTAGTAGTGGTAGTAGTAGAATACGTTGATTGTTATGCGTGTTAATATATACATACATATACTTATTATACCTGTATATATATATATATATATATATATATATATGTATGATTATTTTTATTATAACATGTCACATTTTATCGAATCTCTTTTCAAACCGAAAAGTTTTTTCTCATATATTATCACATAATAGTTGTATATATATATATATATATATATATAATATCGTCTAATAATAATAATAATATTATAATAATAATAAAATATATGCAGTAATTTATAAAATCTACCGAGTCCCTAGCGTTGGATAATTTTTTATTACATTTCTCATCATTTCTAACCAAATTTTTTGCCATCACTATTTTTCATCTGAAGTTAGAATAATACACAGAAGAGAAGTTTCTATAGAAAAGACACACCTAAAACACACACATAAAGCTAGAATAACATACAGTTGTCATGAACAGAAAACAGCTGCGCACCTCAACACGGCTCGGTTTTAAAACCTAGTCATCTGATATATAAATTTACGTGTCATCTTGAAGGCTATGCACTTCAGAATGCTTTATATAATACATTAGAGTAACCTACAACATCGCTAACTAAACGTCTGATCATGTTCTGATAAGGTTCTATAAAAACACACTTAGAACACGCACATAATGTTGGAATTACAAGAGAAATCCTTGACAGCAACACCTAAATGATATACTGTAATTCTAGCCATTCCCAACTGAAATTAGCCAGAGTTATTCTCATCGACATAAAACAACCCCCTGATAAATATGACGGCAAGAATTAGGTTATATTGAGAAATGTAATTAAAAAAAACAACCCAACGCTAGAAATTCGGTAGATTTCATAAATTACTGTATTAATTATGGTATTTCACCAGCATGTATATACATCTATATGTATATATATATACATATAGAGAGAGAGAAAGAGAGAAGGAAAAAGAGAGTGAGTGAGTGAAAGAAAGAGAGCTCTGGAAGAAAAGGAGAGTCAGGCCATTCGGCATCATGGCCCTGAAGTACTGCAAAGACGGAATTGAATGCTGTGATAAAGTGTATATATATATATATATATATATATATATATATATATATATATATAGTTATTGATTTAGATGTTGTATAATTAACTTTTATCACATGTAATATAAATATTATATAATAAAAATGGATGAAAAACGTCCATAGATACAAAAAGACACACATGCAGAGGTACATAGACGTACACATACACACACACACACACATTTGAACTTACAGCCAAGCACAATCGCAAATCCACACACACACACACACACACACACACACACACACACACACATACATTAATTTTATGAAAATTATCATTTTTTTCCAATGTTTTGTCTTTCCATTCAAGCTTTTTCGTTGTTGTTAATTGCTTATGCAATCAATTATTTAGCCTACGTATATATAATTTTATTATTGTTATTATTATTATTACTATTACTATCAGTGTTGCTTGATTTATATATTAATCAGTCACCCATCCATCCATTTATGAATGAATAAATTTATAAGTTTCAGTTGGAGAATATTGACCGCAAATGATTGAACGGGTGAATGGATTAGCGAATGAATTGTTTAATGAATGGATAGATGAATGAACGAATGAATGAACGAACGAATGAAAGAAAGAAAGAAAGAAGGAATAGATGAATAAAAATCGATTTGGTGTACATACAAACACTATTTTACATTTAAATTTTACAATTCATTATCAACATATACATTCCAAATTATATATATATATATATATATATATATATATATATTTATTTATTTAATTATATAACTATATACCTATATATATATATGGCTATAATTATAATCTATAATATATGTAATGATATTAATTTATTGCATAAAAATATATATATATAATATGCAATAACGTTACTCATATGCTTTAATGAATATATTATATATGTATTAATTTATCTCCACAACAATTTCTAAAAAATTCTACTAAGGGAAATTGAAAAGATAAACTTTAAACTGATAAATTCCAAAAATTCGTTAGAATTCGGACAATACCGTAAAATTTTTCCATCTATATAACCTAGTTCTTTTTTTATACCATGGACAGTGATATGGCCTGGTTATGTGGATTTTGGCGTATTCACGTGGCCAAAGACAGTTTTTTAATAAAAAGTAAGGAGAAAGACTAATTTAGGTATGGTAGAAAATTGACTGAAAATTCGACCCGATAAGCCAAAAAAGGTCTTCAGTAGTACTAGCACAAATTAAGGTAAAAATTTGACGGAAAATTCATCCTGATAATCCCAAAAGATCTTCAGTAGTACAAGCACAAATTTAGGTAGAATATTGACTAAAAATTTGTCCTGATAATTCCAAAAAGTCTTCAGTAGTACTAGCACAAATTTTGTCTTCTTCTCGGGAAAATGTTGGTCTCGCCTCTTAAAAGTTATCAAGATCGGCCACTGAGTATGTGTTCATGTTGGTATTCATTTATATATTAGGAGTTAGCATGGAAGAAGAGACACTTTTAATGATGTCAATGATGATGTTAATATGATGATGAGTTTTGTTATCATCCTAGCTTGATAGAACTCTTATTACGTAATGAGTTAATTTTTTAAGAGGCTCGCTTTTTGTTCGCTTTTAGATAAATCAATGTTTTGGCTTTTTAATATTTATTTAATGGTTTTTCTTTTGTTATTCCTAATTTGTCGTTATTTTTATTAATATTTTTATTTTGTTTCTTATTATTGTTCACATGGTCACTTTTTTTATTATTATTGTTTATTATTATTGTTGTTGTCCGAATTGCGAAAATTGACTTTTTCTTCCAATTGGTTCAAAAAGTTACAAAATATTTAAACAAATTAATCTATTAGCTTTCTCTCTCTCTTTGTCTCTTTCTTCCACTTTCTTTTTTTCATTCTCTCTCTCTTTCTCTTTCTCTCTCTCTCTCTCTCTCTCTCTCTCTCTCTCTCTCTCTCTTTCTTTATAGACACATGTATCATCGGCGGACAAGGTTTTATAATCTCTTTGAATTATATTTTAAATTCTAAATAAAGTTCATTCAACTATTCTATTGTTATGTAGAAAAATTGAATCTATATTTAACCTTTATTGTAATTAATTAACTAATTAATAATAATAATAATTGTTATTATCATTATTATTATAATCATTATTATTCATCATGATGATTGTTATAAATTTTCGGCCGCGTTTTGGAATATTGTTTTCGTCAAAATTGCCAAATCATTCAGCTTTATGTTCATTTACTTTTTCCTCGTTCGATCATTTTTTCATTTATTCATCCATTCATTCACTCGTTCATCCATTCATTCGTTTATTCATTCATTCATTCATAGAATTATTATTGTTGACTCTTTAATGGTATTGGTACGCTTATTGCCGCTACTTTTATTCATTCAATCATTCACTCATCCATTCATTCGTTCATTCATTCAATCGATCATTTACTCAATCATTAATTCATTCATTCAATCATTCATTCATTCAATCATTCATTCATTTAAAAAAATGCTTCCAAAAATAATTCACTAAAACAAATTGCAATGTGTGTCGTTAACATTTCTGAGCGTTTATGTATTATTGGTTATAACTAAAGAATTAATTAATTAATTTTATTACACTTGCAAATTTTTGATAAATTAAATTAAATCATTTTATCGTTTAAATTTGAATAAAAGTTCTTAGAAATGTGCATTCAATCAATCAATTAGTTTATAAAGCGCTATTTCCGCTATGTTCAACAGCGCTCCCCAATGAATTTTGCAAACAGATGGGTCTTGAGATCCGCTCTGAACTTCGTAAGTGATGGAGAAGTAGTCAGAGAAGGAGGTAGAGAGTTCCAGAGAAAAAGGCCAGAAAAAGCAAATGCAAATATAGCAAAGGAGTGTTTAACACGAGTTAAGAAGCGAGAACAAGAAGACGATCGTAAACCGGCGCGTTTAAGTTCAATTAATATATCTGATATGTACTTGTGAAACAATTTAGATTGAGACTTATATATAAAAGTGCAAATTTAAAAATTAATCTATATTTAAAGGTAGCCAGTGCAAGAGAACAAGATATGGAGATATATGAGAAAAGAAAGATTGATTATTGTAACTAAAGAAGTAACAAGGAGAAGTGTAGGATCGTCAAGAAAAGGCAAAATTTTTTTTATTCTACGTAGATGAAAGCAAGAACTTCTAGCAAACCTATTAATCTGAGAAGGAGACATGCTAGAATCAAAGATAAAGCCTAGACTACGAAACATGTGAGAAACATCAAGAGTTTTAGAATCAGGTAAGATAATAGGAGGAATAGTAATAGAACGTTTAGATTTATTAAAACAAATTAATTCAAATTTAGAAAAATTTAGGATCGATTGATAATTCATTCATTCTTTCGTTCATTTATTCATTCAGGCAACCTTCTATTCACTCATTCATTCATTCATTCATTCATTCATCTTTCTGTCTTTAAATTAATAAACAAAAAGACACGTTCAATAGTACTATTTCGACACCTCTTACTTATGATCGGCAAAAAATATTTTGAAGGAAAATTTTTAAGAAATTAAAATGCACAAATGAATTAATGGATGAATGAATGAGTGAGTGGGTGAGTGAAGTGAGTGAGTGAGTGAGTGAGTGAGTGAGTGAGTGAGTGAGTGAGTGAGTGAGTGAGTGAGTGAGTGAGTGAGTGAACGAATAAAAAAAGTCAAATTCGATGTCCAAAATGTTAACGAATCCAATCAGGAATTTATACGATTAAAAGTATTGGAAATGAATGAAAGAAAGAATGAATGAATCAATCAATCAATCAATCAATCAATCAACGAGAAAATATAATATATATTGAACGAACAAATGGATGAGTGAATGAATGAAAGAGCAAGCTAATAACCGAATGGATACCACGACAATGAGTGAATGATTGAATGAATGAGTGATTGAATGAATGAATGAATGAATGAATGAATGAATGATTGAATGAATGAATGATTGAATGAATGGAAAATTTAATATATATATATATATATATATATATATATATATATATATATATATATATATATATAAGAATCGTATATAATTACAGCATATTATCATCGTCATCAATTTCCACTAACGTAAAAAAACGCATATTAAGTAATTTATAAGCATTAGTTTAAAAGATACTAATTAATAATAATAATAAATAATAATAATTATTATTATAATAACTATGAAATAATTATAATGGCCTAATTGTGCATATTTTCGCTTCATTCCCTAGTACGATGACGATGAAAAATTGAAAGAAAAGAACAATAATAATAATAATTATTATAATAATTATAATAATAATTATAATTATAATAATAATTATAATTATAATAATAACAACAGGCGAATGATAGCGAAAGATTTTTGTCGAATTTTTAAACGCAACTGTCCTTGGGAAATTTTTTTCAGAGAATAAAAAAGTATGAAAATATAATTTATAAAAAAATGAAACAATAATAAAAAGAATAATAATAATAATAATTCGCCACCTCTCTCTCTCTCTCTCTTTCTCTCTCTATCTCTTTCTTTCTCTCTCTCTCTCTCTCTCTCTCTTTCACTCTCTCTTCCTCATATTTTGCATCATCCTTTTTGTATGTGTGTATATATGTATGTATGTATGTATGTATGTATGTATGTATGTATGTATGTATGTATGTATGTATGTATGTATGTATGTATGTATGTATGTATGTATGTATGCGTGTATGTATGTGTGTATGTTTGTATTGTAAGCATTAACACATAGTACCCATATAATACAAGCTATACAAACAGAAAACAAGCAATAAACAAAAAGAAGATTGCTAAAACTTACAAAAAAAAAAAAAAAAAAAATATTAAACCGGATGAAGAAGCCAGCAATAAAAAAACAAAATAAAATTTCATAACTTCTTGAAGAAAAATCACCGTCTATTTGAAAAACAACACACACACACACGCACACACATACACACACACATACACAAACATACATACATGTATAAACTATGACGAAGGAAATATATGGCAATATACAAAAAAGTAACCTTTCACGTAAGAATCACAACCGGGTATTCCGTGGAAGAATAACAACAATAATAACAATAATAATAACAATAACAATAAAACAACAATAAAACTTAAAAAAAAATATAAAACCTATTCAAAGTTCAACAACAGCAAGCAAGTACACCGTCCATAATTTATTACAGCTCTTCTAGTAGTAATTAATTGTCATTCATTCATTCATTCCTTCGTTCGTTCATTCATTCATTTGTTCGTTCAATCTTTCATTCATTAATTAATTCACTCGTTCATCCAATCATTAATTCAGTCAGTCAGTTAGCCAGTCAGTAGGTCAGTCACTCGTTAATTCAATCATTTAACCATCCATCCATTCATACATCCATTCACTTAATAGTAATAATAATAATAATAATAATTATTATTATTATTATTATTATAATTATAACCATTTATTCTTATTATTATTATTATTTATCTAAGCAACCTTGGACATTTTCATACTCGCTTCAGGATCTCATATGTACATTAATGATCGAGTAAGCTGATAAAAAAACCAATAATAATAATAATAAATCAATAATAATAATAATAATAATAGTAAGACAATCATAATCAGCAATAGCGGTAGTAGTAGTAGTAGTAGTAGTAGTAGTAGTAGTAGTAGTAATTTTAAAGTTAAAAACAAGATTGCTCTGGCTTAAAATAAGTTCATAATTACTACAAACTATAATTATTATTATTTATTCTTATTATTATTTATTATTATTACTATTGTTATTGTTATTACTATTTGTACAGCAATTAACCTAGCACCTTAATTTTATGAACACAGTCTAGCAGTCTAGTTAATCACCATCACCCTCATCACCACCACCATCATAACCATCATCATCATTTTTTTCCTCTTCTTCCTCTTCTACCTTCACCAACAACATCGTCATCATCGTCGTCGTCTTCATCTTCTTCCTCATCTTCTTTTTCTTCATCATCAGCTTCTTCTTCTTGTTCATCATCACCAGAAGCGTTTGAAACACCATATGTTTTGAGACTCTCGAGTGAAGCTGGCGCTTCTGAAGTTATTCAACAAGGGGGCCTTCCACAAATCCTTAGATACAGATACAGATTATCATCATCGCCATCACCATCTTCATCATCGTTACCATCATCATCATCGTCTTCCGCTTCTTCATCATCATCTTCCTCTTCTTCATCATCATCTTCCTCCTCTTCATCACCATCTTCTTCTCTCGTCGTCATCCTTACCATCACTTAGAGACGACGACAGCACAGAGGAACGTCTGCGACAGGGGCTTCACGAAGTGGCTGTCGACCACGCCACAGTGAGGGCAGGCCAGCGATTGGCTGTAGTCACTGAAAAATCTAACATTAACACTATTATTATTGTTGTTATTCTTATTGTTATTATTATTATTGTTGTTGTTGTTGCTGCTGTTATTCTTCATGTTGTTCAGCGCCGTTGATATGACGCTATTGTTGTTGAAATGATTGCTGTTGCTGTTGTTGCTGTTGTTTGGAGAGGAGCAACTGCTTATTATACTACACAGATTATTATTATTACGATTATTTACGTAGTTATTATTATTGTTGTTGCTGTTGTTGTTGTTGCTGCTGCTGCTGTTGTTGTTGTTGTTGTTGTGGAGATATGTGATTGGCAGGCGACAAGACTTGCAAAGGAGTCTTGCTTGACAGCAGGGCTGTGCCGCGAAAATGTCGTAAGAGTACATGGAGCCGATGATGAGGTTGGATCCTTGCCAGGGTCGATTGCAGTAGCAGCACTGAAGTAGGTATTGTTGCTGCTGTCTGCTGCTGTTGCTGTTGTTGAGTGGAGTGATTGGTTGGTTGGATGGATGGTTGGTTGTTTGGTTTGATGGTTGGTTGTGTGGTTGGATAGATGGTTGATTGGTTGGTTGGTTGGTTGGTTGGTTGGTTGTTTGGTTGGTTGTTTGTTTGGTTGGTCAATCAAAATGCATTCACAATAATCAAACATTTGTCTATCAACTGTTGCGCTTCATCTAAAAACAATCAATCAAACCGAACTCAAATAAATCAACCAGCTAATCAACCAGCTAACCAACCAACCAATCATTTAACCAACCATTTAACCAACCAACCAACAAACAAACCAACCAACCAAACGACCAGCAAACCAACCAACCCTATAATCAAATCAGCCGACAGACAATCGACGCATATGGCATTGAGGAAGAACTTCTTGGAGTCTTTCTCGACGATAGGGGTCACGTGATCGACAAGCGAGGAGGAACGTGGAGGCGACGACGATGACGTCATCAGCCTATTCTCCACGGAGTACCTAAACGGAGAGAGGAAGAAGGTCCCGTCGATCAGCGGGTACTTATCGTAGACATGTAGATTGGCTACGCAGACGCAGCAGAAGACATCCGTGACGTTCTGGTAGCTCAGCTGGGTCAGCAGGAAACTGCGGATCTCGTCGTTGCCATGTGGACCTTCGTCTTCCACCTGCAGATAATTAAGCAAGTGACCAGACATTCACACACAATTATCATATTATAATTAGCTATTTTCCCTAATACCTACATAATTATCATATTTTAATTAGCTAATTTCTCAAATCAAACATAATTATACTATTATAATTAGCTAATTTCCCTAATACAAACATAATTATCCTATTATAATTAGCTAATTTCTCAAATACAAACACAATTATCATATCTTAATTAGCTAATTTCTGAAAAAAAAACGCATATAGTTATCATATTATAATTAGCTAATTTTCCTAATACAAACACAATTATCATATTATAATTAGCTAAATTCTCAAAAACCGCACATAATTATCATATTACAATTAGCTTATTTCCTATTACAACACCTAACATTCGTTGATTTAATTTAATCCAGATGAACACCACCACCACCCCACGATCCCATGAAGAGCAAGTCACATTACTTAACAATATTTTTTTACTTTCTCTACTTTAGTTTTTCTTACCAGATGCTTAGCTTAATGACTCATTCCTTCATTCAGTAATTCAATCAATCGTTCGTTCATTCATCCATCTATTTATTCATTTATTCATTCATTTAATTATTCATTCATTCATCCTTTTCGTTCACTCACTCCTTTGTTGTTTATTTTTGCATTAATCCATACGTTAATTCGTTCGTTTGTTCGTTCCTTCTTAAGGTTGACATTTCAAACTTCTGTTTGTTCATTCATTCATTCATTCATTCATTCATTCATTCATTCATTCATTCATTCATTCACTAACTCACTCAAGCAGGCGATCTTCATTATCTCATCTCTCTCTCACTATCTCGTTCAACTCTTTCTACATGGCACGCATTCCCACATCACCAGCTATGAATAGAACCTAAACAACGTTATTGATCTCTCTCACACCACTAAAGCCCACACGCACACACACACACACACACGCGCGCGCGCGCGCGCGCACACATACACACACACATACACACACACGCACGCACAAATAAGCAAGATGATGATGATGAAGAAGAGGATGACGATGTCAATGATAAAAAGTGAGTAACGTTAAACAAAAGAATGATGGTAATAAAAAAAAACAATTAAAAAAAGCACAAGGACAGATCAGTGGTTATGAATGAAGGTTGTAAAAAAAAAAAGTTCATTCATAATTCATTCATTCGTTCGTTCATTCATTCATTCATTCATTCGTTCATTCATTCATTCATTCATTCGTTCATTCATTCATTCACTCATTCATTCATTCACCTAGCTACATACTATTTAATCTTTCGTTCTTTCGTTCGTTTATTCTTCCTTTCATTCTTTCAATATTCAGTCAATGACTCATCCAGTAATTAACTCATTCATTCAATCACTCATTCAATGACTCATTTTCCCAAACATTTCCTTCATTAACCTATCAATCCATTATAGATTCATGCATTCTTTTATAGGGCAATTAACTATTCCATTTTGATATATCACCGTATATCACTGCATATCACTGTATACCAATGGTTTACAATGATCATAATTTTGGCTTGCACTTATAATTATATTCATAATAACTTATTATAGCTACTATAATTATTGTAACTATCATTATTACTATTGTAAGCAATAATAATTAGTAGTATTTTTAATTTTGTAAACAATCATACTAGCTGGCACGCACACACACACGCACGCACACACACAAACTTTATTGAAATATTTCTGATGAAAAATCAATAATAATAATATTAATAATAACAATAATAATAAAAAATAATAATAAAAATAAAAAGCATGGGCAAAAATAATAATAAGACAGGGGGGGGGGACAAAACTAATTTACTGAAGCACAACAAAACTTAGGAACAATAAACAAACTCCATGTTGTTGCAAATGAAAACAGACTCTCACACACATACACACACACACACACCCACACACACACACACGCACACACACAAACAAACAACCAAACAAACACATGAACAATCCCACCACAACCTTCTTAATTAAGCCTGCAGTGATTCAGTCAGTTGGATAGCAGGCAGGAAGACAATTAAAGGCACCCGAACACATATACGCACACACATAAACACATACATACACACATAAACACATACATACACACATACTCTAATACATACACACGCACGCACGCACACCTAAAAAATAAACACACACAAACACAACCTTGACTCTGTACGGATTTTGTTGCATGACTGGCAGGCAGTCGAAAGCGTCCAGATGTCGCCTCCTCCTAAAAATGTTCCCAACGGCAGCCTGGTTTGGGTCGGAGAAAAACGAAAATTTGGACAAGATGGCACTGGATTCGAATTCAGAGTTGGGCGAGTTACTACCCACGCTGCACAAACTCATCGTTCGACCTCTGTTGTTGTTGCTGCTGCTGTGGTGGCCGCTGTTGTGGCTACTGTTGTGGCTACTGTTGTGGCTACTGTTGTTGTTGTTTCTTGTGCTAGTGTTGTTGTTGTTAGAACGTGTGTTACTACGCGTGCTGCCGTTGTGGTTGTTAGTGGCGCCGTCGTAAGAAAATTGATGATGGAATGATGACGACAGCTTCGTCGTCGTCGTCGTCGATGATGATGATGATGATGATGATGTGTGGGCCGGCGTGGCGATACTACTACTCGAACTCTGGGTGGGAAGAGATTTGGGGGGAAGTTAACATTAAGGAACATTCAGTAGATGACACTATGTTACATTCAAATTACTCTACGTTACATCCAAATTACACTATATTACATCCAAATTACACTATATTACATCCAAATTACACTATATTGCATCCAAATTACACTATATTACGTGTAAAGTACGGCGATTGATGATTAGTAATCGTTACATACACTAGCAGTCCAGACAACGAGATGATTGATGGCTTAATGGTTGAGAGTGCCATTTTTTCATCAAACTTAACTTAGCAGTGGCTGGGTTTTAATAAAACTAGTCTCATAAAATCAATCCCATCCCATCCAGAAAGTGAGAGAGAGAGAGAGAGAGAGAGAGAGACAGAGAAAGTCAGAGAGACAGAGAAAGAGATTTTTTGGGAGGGTCGTTTTAGAGCCCTTACATTTCTACATAATCTTATTCACATTTTCATACTCTTCGCTAGCTATGGGTCATAAAATTCTCAAGTACTTGCTGATGATAACATTTTGGATGACAACAACAACAACAACAGAAGCAGCAGCAACAACAACAGCAAACAATAACAGCAGAAGCAGCAATAAGATTAACAACTATGATAAAAGTAATGAAGATAATGACAGTAAAAACTATTGCTATCAACATTTTCGTCCTCTTCATCGTCTTCAAGGCTTAAGACGCAGTCATCATGGTGATGAAACGAATTTACCTCCATTTGTGAGAAAAAAATTTATAAGAAAAAATTAAAAAATCAAGAATAATAATGAACAAGCAGAAAAAAAATAGAACGGAGGGTGTAATGGTGGTTTTACATTTTTTAAAAATTTAGTAGGCCTATAGAAGATGCATGCACGTATGTATGTATGTTTGTTTGTATGTATGTTTGTATTTATGTATGTATGTTTATATGTATGTATGTATGTATGTATGCTGGTTTGTTTGTTTGTATGTATGTATGTATGTATGTGTGTATTTATGTATGTATGTATGTATGTATGTATGCATGCATACATGCATGCATGTATGTATGTATGTATGTATGTATGTATGTATGTATGTATGTATGTATGTATGTATGTATGTGTGTATTTATGTATGTTTGTATGTATGTATGTATGCATGCATACATGCATGCATGTATGTATGTATGTATGTATGTATGTATGTATGTATGTATGTATGTATGTATGTATGTATGTATGTATGTATGTATGTATGTATGCATGTATGTATGTATGTATGTTTGTATGTATGTGAATGTATATACATATGAATGTGTATGTTTGTATGTGAAAAATTGTGCGTGCGTGATTGTGATTGTTTTGTTCTTGGGAAATAGTAGAAAGAAGAAAACAAATATCCAATTATTCATTCCAAACAGATTCTAGGCCTATATATATATATATATATATATATATATATATATATATAACGATGATGATGATGGTAAAGAAGACAGTATGATGATGATGATGATGACGACGATGAGGTCGTGGTTATTCAGGTCAGCTGTTGAAGCAATCTCATCAGCTGTCAGATCAGCAGTACAGCTGCAACAGCTATTGCAGCTCAAACAAAAACATACAATGGTACACACAATATATATATACCCACACATACATACATACAAACAGACATTTATGCAAACACACAGACATACTAACAAAATACATTAACAAACACACCTACCAATTGTACAAAAAATTTACATATATTCGTACATACATATGTATATATATAAATACAAACATTCATACATACATACATACATATATACATACATACAAACAAACAAACAAACAAACAAACATACAAACAAGTTTTAAGAGCCCGTGTGTGGCATATATGTAGTATCGACATTCAGAAAAAGGCCTATATATTTATTTGAAAGTATATATATTGTACATACAAACATACATATATATATACATACATACATGCATGCATGCATGCATACATACATACATAAAAACATCCTTTCTAAAAATAGGTCATAAAAATAAAAACAGTACACAAAGACCAAGTGTAAACAGAAATAGGCATGTTTGATAAGAATTATCATCACCGATGCGGATTATTATTAGTAGTAGTGGCAGCAGTAGTAGAAGCAGTAGTAGTAGTAGTAGTAGTAGTAGCAGTAGTTGTAGCAGTAGTAGTAATAGTAATAGTAATCATAATACTAATAAATAATAAAATAAAAAACTGCCTGAAAATAAGTAGAATTGAGAGAGAGAGAGAGAGAGAAATAAAGAGAGAAAGAGAGAGAGAGAGAGAGAGAGAGAGAGAGAGCAAATAATAATTGAATAATACACCATGACTAACAAACCAAACACATTAATATTATGCAATCGTCATTGTCATCATCACCAACATTACAGTCATCATCATCATCACCACCATTACTTTCGTTAGCATCATCAGCACTACCACCATCATCACCATCATCATCATTTTCGTCGTGCTCAACCAAATCTCCATCAACATCATTTTAATCATCATCATCACCATCATCTTCAACATGATGGCCATTATCATCATCACAATAACAACTAAGACAACAACAAAAACAACAACAATAATAAAAAAGTCTCACCTTCTTC
>NW_008705301.1:443965-448965 GCF_000326865.2 Helobdella robusta | reverse complement strand
CCTATATGAAGGTATCAAACGAATTCATCAGTCTATCTGTTTTTTCTTTAACTCGTTTGTTCGTTCGTTTGTTCGTCTCTTGATTTTGATTGGTTGATCGGCTGCCCGTTTGTTCGTTCATTCATTCATACATACATTCATTAATTCATTCACTTATTTATTCATTCATCCAATCGTTTGTTTGTTCATTCATTCAAAAACTAAATAATGTGAAAACACGAATTGAAGAATCGAATGACAAACAAACCAATCAACCAACCAATCAACCATTCAACAACCAAACAATCAACCAAGCAATCAATCAACCAACCAACCATTTATCCAAACAACCAACCAATCAATCAATCAACCATTCAACCAACTAACCAACCAGCCATCTAGCCATCCAACCAGTCAATCAATCCATCAATCAATCCAACCCATCAACCACCAAACTATTACCGAAACCTGGAATTTTTAATATGCTTTTCTTCCTCTACTAAAATCATTCTTAGGCTTCGGTCAATACCCTACTTTTTAGGTCATTGTCTATAAACGGATGAATTATACACACACATACACACACACATACATATACATACATACACACACATATATACATACACACACACAACTACATCTACGTATTTGTGTTTATATGTGTACAAATGTACATATATGTAGTTGTAAATAACATGCATGTATATGTACACACACACGTGTGTGCGCGCGTGTGTGTGTGTGTGCGTGTGTGTGTGTGCGTGTGTGTGTGTGCGCGTGCGTGTGGTGTGTGTTACCTATATTTCAAGACGTTGAACCTTCAGGCACCTGTTAGACATTAAAGGAAAAAAATGCCTCGAGTCTCCTGTTCGGAATTTTAACTTTTTTTTCGCATTCATTACTCTTTAATTGGTTTATTGATTTTATCATTATTATTGTTGTTATTATTATCATTATTATTATCATCATTATTATTATTGTTATTATTATTATTACTTTTTGTCGTTTTTTCTCCTTCTTTCACTCATGTCTGTTTGTCAGAATCGGCTACAAACCCAAGAAAAAAATCTCAATGCAAAGCTATTAGCGGTCAAAGAAAAGTTCATCTTCATTATGGTAATTCTAGCAAGATTAATAATCATCATCATCATCGTCGTCGTCACAATCGTACCATCATCATCACCACAATTGTCACCATCATCATCATCCTTATCATCATTACCACCATCATCTCAGCACCAGCATAGAATCATAACCATGTTCATTTTTTTTTCTACGTACACATCGCCGCAAGCAAAGAATATAGATCATCGACCTAGAAAAAGGTTTTGGTTATATCCGGCAAAAACTGCGACCTACTTACATTTCATTGGCTATCATTTGTGACATACATCAATCTGACTGGCTAAAAGATGTGGCCTACTTCGAGGCGATTGGCTACAGGTGGTGGCATACTTAAACCTGATTGGCTGAGCGAGACTGAGATACTGCGTTACGTTAAGTTATCATATGTACGTTCGTGAAGATGAAGATGATGACGACGCTGATTGTAGTAGTGATAATGATGATAATGAAGGTGTTGATGATGGTGTTGTTGTAGATTCATGATGATGATGTTGTAGATGACGATGATGATGACGATGACAGTAATGATGGTGATGGTGATATGAGTGGATGAAGTTGAATCCAACTACAACTACAGCGTACGTTCTGTGGCACATATTTAAGATACCATTTATTTTAATAATAATAGTAATAATATTAATAATAATATTAATAATAATATTAATTTTAATATAATATTAATATTAATAATATTTTTCAATTATATTAAAAAAAAATCAAATTATGGAAATTAAACGAACGGTCTGACGCATGGCGAACAAGATAAAATTTTCTGAGCAAAGCAGCTTCGGTTATATTTCCATTCAGGATGGGGTTGGTTGGTTAATTGGTTGGTTGGTTGGTTGGACGGTTGCAGATCGGTTGCAGAGACATTCCTGTTGTTGCTTTTGCGACCTGGAATATACCCGGATGTCTTTTTTTGACATTTCAAAAAAAAGAACTGTAAACGTTTTTATTTTACGTGAAACTGTCCAGAATTTGTATCTGTTTGTATCTATCTAATTGTACCTGTTTGTATGTTTCATTCTGTCTCAAACACGCCCAGTAAGTTTCCTTCATTTTTAAGTGCCGATACTTTCTTTGAGATGTTTTGTTTGGCGCTATATAATTTCACGTAAAAACAGACATACAAACATACATACATACATAAATATGCACACACACACACACACACATATACATACATACCGAATGAAAGATGGTATATTAAAAAATGACAAAACGATTAGGTTGATTATGCTGATTTGGAAGGAAGACGAAATTTTCCAACGTGACTCAAAAAAAACTGGCATTAGACCAGACATGGTAGTGGCATCTGAGAACGAGAATTCAGTTACCGTTTTCGAACAACCTGTGTCATACAAAGAAAACATGCTTAGTGGCCACCATTTTAAAACTACAAAATATGAACAGCTGATTCAAGATCTAAGCAAGAAAGGATACAAAACCAGGTTCTACGCTGTTGAGGCTGGTGCAAGAGGAACAGTAGGAGCGTCGAAATATACATTTTACAGAGTTGAGACTGTCAGGCATGAAGTGTACATCATGTCTGTAAAAGTTATTAGTAGCGTAGAGCAAGCTTCTTACTGGTTGTGGCTGAATAGAGATAAACTAGAATTTCTGCTGAAATAGCAAGCCATGACTGCAGTGAGACGACTTCGTATAGAAATATAAGACTGAATATATTGGTATAAATAGCAGATCAGCACAGCTGAAAGATCAACAGCCATGGAGAAGCGTTCGAGTGATCAGCAAACCTGGCCCTGTCCCCCGAAGATGTAAGGAGGTTGTTCAGGGCCGAAACATTTGCCGACGGAGATTCTTTCTGAGGACTTCTCGATGATTTGGCTCAACTGAGTTCTCGCATACATACATACAAACATACATTCATACATACATACATACATACATACATACAAACATACAAACAAACACACACACATACTTAC
Source organism: Helobdella robusta (assembly GCF_000326865.2). Classification (NCBI taxonomy): domain Eukaryota; kingdom Metazoa; phylum Annelida; class Clitellata; order Rhynchobdellida; family Glossiphoniidae; genus Helobdella; species Helobdella robusta. The sequence continues at coordinate 445,912 of NW_008705301.1, read as the reverse complement.
ATACATACATACATACATACATACATACATACATACATACAGCCAAAAAAACTAACACACACACAAACAGACAGACAGACAGACAAACACAGACATATGTATAATGTATAAATAACCAAGCAAATCTACACTCATTTATGCATGAATGAACGCAAAAATTGTTGGTGGGTGGATCTAATGGTTTCAACGTGACGTCACTATGATGCTGATGTTGATGACGATGGTGACGACGACGATGGTGGTGATGATGATGATGATGATGATGATGGTGATGATGATAGCTCAGAGAAAAAAATTATTTTATATTTAAATAAAATGAAAAAAGAAAATTAAAAAATTTGATTTTAATTGTTGAAATAATTATTTGAAAATAAATCTGTGAACACATACATACATACACACACAAACGTACATACATACATACACATTCGTACATACATACATGCATTGTACATGCATTCATACATATACAACATACAAGCCAACATACTTACATACATACCTACATACATACAAACATACATACATACAAAACTTTACCATACATACACACATATACAGTAACACTGCTGAATTAAGAATGTATAGAGTGTGCTAACAGTAGATAAGAGAGGTTAGAGATTATCTCCTGAACGCACGCACATCTCTGGACCCCCCCCTCCGTGCGGTTGTTAGTCTTATCTTCTCTAAACAGATATTTTTTTTACTTTTTGTCCAGTCAGCGCGATTGCCTTTGTGTGTGTGTGTGTGTGTGTGTATGAGAGAGAGAGAGAGAGAGAGAGAGAGAGAGAGAGAGAGAGAGAGAGAGAGAGAGAGAGAGAGTGTATGTGTGTGTGTGTGTGTGTGTGTGTGTGTGTGTGTGTGTGTGTGTGTGTGTGTGTGTGTGTGTAGGTGTGTGTCTCGTTTCGTTTCGTTTCGTTTATAACTCGTTTATTCATTTTTAATAGACATGTAATTGTTTATTTCGTTGGTTCGTCATTAAATAGCATGATGCTAAAATTACCGGAAAATAATGCTGATGATGACGACGATGATGACTACTACTACTGCTACTACTACTACTACTACTACTACTACTACTGCTACTACTTCTACTACTACTACTGCTACTACTACTAGTACTACTACTACTATTACTACTACTACTAGTACTACTAGTAATACTACTGCAACTATTACTACTATTGTAGCTACTGTAGCTAATTCTGCTGCTGCTACTACTACTACTACTACTACTACTACTACTTCAATTATTGCCAATACTATTACTTTAACTGAAAATAGTAATAGTAATAACAATAATAATGATAATAACAACAATAATGATAATAACAATTTAATAATAATAATAATAATAATAATAATAATAATAATAATAGAGTCATGGCTACGCTCTTCCGCACGATTCCACAATGCCAATCAAGCTGACTCACGATAAAAAGGAGTTTATATTTATTATTATTATTATTACTACTACTACTACTACTACTGCTGCTACTACTACTACTACTACTACCGCTGCTGCTACTACTACTACTACTACTGCTACTACTGCTACTGCTACTGCTACTACTACTACTACTACTACTACTACTACTACTACTACTACTACTACTACTACTACTACTACTGCTACTACTGCTACTGCTACTGCAACTGCTACTGCTACTGCTACTGCTACTACTACTGCTACTACTACTGCTACTGCTGCTACTACTACTACTACTACTACTACTGCTACTACTACTAATACTACTACTACTACTACTACTACTACTGCTACTACTACTAATACTAATACTACTACTACTACTACTACTACTACTACTGCTACTACTACTACTACTACTACTACTACTACTACTGCTACTACTGCTACTGCTACTGCTACTACTACTACTACTACTACTACTACTACTACTACTACTACTACTACTACTACTACTA
>NW_008705301.1:439678-442178 GCF_000326865.2 Helobdella robusta | reverse complement strand
ATATCTCGTTTCGTTTCGTATCACCAGATAATGACGTCATCGTTTCGTCACGGTATCGTTATTTGACGCTATAGATTAGTTGGTTTCGTTAATTTTGAATAATCTGTTCGTTTAGTATATTTGTTTAGGTTCGTTATTGTGTCCTATGGTCAGGCTGTAATTTGATAACATCATTTCGTTTCGTTATTATCTGATACCAACATCAACGAATTAGATATCCCTATTTGATATCATCGTCGTCATCGTTTAGATAGATATCATTCATTTTATATCAAGATCTATTTCACTTTTTATCATCCTTCAACCACTAACAACAACAATAATTATATACTCTGACTGGATTGATAATAATAATAAAAATGATAATAATATTAATAATTTTCGATAATAATAATAATTATTATTATTAATAATAAGAAGAACAAAAAATAATGTTTATAAATGTAGCATAAACACACACGTACACCAGCATAAATGGTTTATATATATTTATAATATATAAAAATATACATATATAAATATATTATAATATATATAAATAATAATAATATTTGCTGTTTTCATTATATTTATTAATAATATTATTAATATTATTATTATTATTATTCATGGGAATTCCATTTTCCAAAACCAGGTAAGGCCGTTCTTTGGTTTTAAATATATATTATATAATATAATACTATTACCGTTACTGTGGCTGATGCAGCTGCTGCGGCTGTGGTTGGTGTGGCTACTACTGTTGCTACTGATGTGGCTACTACTGATGCTACTGATGTGGCTACTACTGCTGCTACTGATGTGGCTACTACTGTTGCCACTGATGTGGCTACGGCTGATGTTACTGATGTGGCTACTATTGTTGCCACTGATGTGGCTACTACTGCTGCTACTGATGTGGCTACTACTGCTGCTACTGATGTGGCTACTACTGCTGCTACTGATGTGGCTACTACTGCTGCCACTGATGTGGCTACTACTGCTGCTACTGATGTGGCTACTACTGCTGCTACTGATGTGGCTACTACTTCTACTGCTGCTGTTAGCAATAGTAATAAAAATTGCCAAATGTAGTAACTGGTATTAGAAACATGTTCATATTTGAGTATAGGTTAGGTTAGTATTGTAATAAATGATTGTATCGTTATAGAAAATACTGTGTCGCTACTTCTACTGCTGTTACTGTCGCTGCTACTACTACTACAAACACTTTTGTTGCAGCTACTACTGTCGCTACTTCTGCGGCTGGTGATACTACACTATGACTGCTTTTACTGCTACTACTACTGCTATGTAAAACTACAATTATTATTAGTGATTAATCATACATTCGTTTTAACTTATGCCACTCTATGTTAATTAATTATCTAATTAATTAATTAATTATCTAATTAATTAATTAATTAGATAATTAATTATTTAATTGATTTGATAACAACGAGATGAATTTTTTATCAGAGAGAATATTTTTATCATTAACATCGTCATCGTCGTTTCTGGTAGTTTCCAAATTAGATATATATCAATTGATATCATTCAACTCCGTTATTGATTGAGTGAAAAAAAAATGAATGGAAGAATGAATTATTAAACGAATGAATGGACAAATGAATGTCTGAGTGAGTTGCGAAAGAATAAACGAAATGAATGAACGAACAAATGAACGAATGAACAAATGAACAAATAAACGAACGAACGATTGAAAACGAACGAACGAACGCACGAACGAACGAACGAACGAACGAACGAACAAATGAATGAATGAATGAACGATTGATTGAATGAATGAATGTTATTATTTCAGAGCGAATGCAAACAGCATCAATCAGAATTAACGTCTTGCGGTTTTAGTGTCAAAAAATTGTTGATGCTGTTGTTGATGTTGTTGATGTTGTTGTTGATGTTGTTGTTGATGTTGTTGTTGATGATGTTGTTGGTGTTGTTGTTGTTGTTGATGTTGATGCTGTTGTTGATGCTTTTGCTGTGGCTGATTTTGTTGTTGATGTTCTGGTTGTTGTTGATGTTGTTGTTGTCAATGTTAAGGTTGTTAGTGCTGTCATTGCTGTTGTTTTTGTTGTGGTTGTTGTTATTGATGATGATGATGACGACGATGACTTTGATGATGATGGTAGTGTTAATGGCAATGGCGATGATGATGATGACGAAAATGACGCGTCCGCCAAAGATGACGCGCCGATTCATCTTGTCACATATTGATGATCTTTGGATTCTGCCTCCACTGACGTCATCACTTGAGTGTCTCTTTTTTTCTTGCCGTAGAAGAAAGAGAGGTGGTGGTGGTGGTGAGGATGATGATGATGATTACGTGATGATAATGATGATGATGGTGACAAAAATGAGGATGATGATGAAGATGATGATGGTGATGACGATGATGATTACGTAATGATAATGATAATAATGGTGACGACGATGATGATGACGATGTATTTTTTATTAACTTAGTTCGCTCTTTAGATTGTTCTTTTGTTGGTTCATGTTT
>NW_008705301.1:402812-434206 GCF_000326865.2 Helobdella robusta | reverse complement strand
TCTCTCTCTCTCTCTCTCTCTATCTTTATCTCTCTCTCTTTCTTTGTATAAATACAATTATATTTTCCCATCTTAATGTGCAAATTTTACATTTAAATCGATGAAAAAAGTTTCAAGTGATTTATTATTTCATTTTCGTTTTGGCTTTTAAAGAAATATGGAGAAGCGATATGTAGTCAATTCAGCGTTAGTGTGTTTGTATGTTTGTGGATGTTTGTATGTGTTTGTTTGTGTTTGTGTGTTTGTATGTATTTTTTTGTGTGTGCTGGTTTGTATGTGTTTGTGAGTTTCATTTGTTACACAAATTTTTTCATTTAAATTTTAATTAAGTTAATATAAATAAACAAGGAAACATTTTGAAAATGAATGAGTGAATGAACTATGCAATGAAGGAATGAAGTAATAAACGAACAGAAACCAAACGAACGAATAAAATAGAATTCATTCTTTTCATTCAGTCAATCCTTACCGGAAACAGTAACTCCAGAGCAGCAGCAAATAAACAACTACTATTACCACAACTTTAAGGCCACGAAAGAGAACGGTTTTGACGTTGACATAATGTCCAGGGCAGATATTTTAAGATTGGGGACTCTGCCTCTGGCCAAATTCAGAGGTTGATTGGTTGATTGATTAGTTGGTTGGTTGATTGATTGATTGATTGGTTGATTGATTGATTGGTTGAGCTTGTGAATGAATGGTTAAATAATGAATGGACTGATTGATTGATGGATGAAAAGTTGAATAGACGATTGAATGAAAATGTTGATATGTTAATGTCTGATAGATTAGTCATCAATTCATTTATTCATTCACTCATTCATCCATTCATTCATATATTCGTTCATTGACCAAACAACCGATTAGAACCCTAACTCTAACCAATCACAATCAGCCGAAAACAGTCTCATCCTACTAAATCGATCTCAATTGGTCAGTACAATTGTAACCCTACTCTCCCTTCTTCTGATTGGCTGCGGCGCAAATGACGTCATCACGACTTACGTTTACATAAACGATGTAAGGATACAGGGTAAAGTAGGATGGAAGTGCATGGAGGCTAGCCAAGCGACAGGAAATAGTTCGTCGTTTAACCTTTTCCGGCATGGGACTGACGTAGTGTGGTTGTGGTTGTCGTCTGCCATTTGGGGCGGGATTTTGGTGGGTATGTATGTATGTGTCTGTGTGTATGTATGTATGTATGTATGTATGTATGTTTCTATGTATGTATGTATGTATGTTTGTATGTATGTATGTTTGTATGTATGTATGCATGTTTGTATGTATGTATGTAAGAAGAAGATAATGACAAGGAAAAAGACTTTATTATTATTAAAATTGCCGTGTTGTTCATCATCGTTGTCTTCCTCCTCATCATCATAATTATAAATGACATCACCGTCATACGGATGTATAAACAGATGTTTAAACAGATGTATGTGTTGTGTATATATGTGTGTGTTAGATGTGTGTGTGTGTATATGTGTGAGTGTGTGTCATAATTATAAATCATGTCATCGTCATCAGCCATTGGTCACAGGAATGGTGATGAATTGTAGTACTAACCTTTCATCATCGTCGCCCACCAATGATGAAACTTACTTTGGCAGTATCTTTTATAACAGCAATTTCAAGCCAAAAGACGTTCGTAACATGTGACTGTAGTAGTAGCAGCACCAGCAGCAGTAGTAGTAGTAAGAGTAGCAGCAGCAGTAGTAGTAGTAGTACAGTAGTTGTAGTATTAGTAGTAGTAGTAGTGTAGTATTAGTAGTAGTAGTGTAGTAGCTGTAGTAGTAGTGTAGTAGTAGTAGTGTAGTAGTAGTAGTAGTAGTAGTAGTAGTAGCAGCAGCAATAATAGTTGTAGTAATAATAATAAATTGTAGTAAAAATAAGTTTGACACTGATAATGTTATGATATTGATTATTATTATTTGTTATTATTATTATACTATAATAATAATAGTTATTATTATTTCATTCATTTCAGCCGAAAGGGTTGAAGATATTGAAATTGATAACCATGTTTATCGATCTGCCAATGGTGTTTGTATTGGAAGTTTTTAACATTCTTATGGTTAGTTGGTTGGCTGGCTGGTAGGTCGGTTGGCTGGTTGGTTGGTTGGTTGGTTAGTTAGTTGGCTGGTTGGTCGGATGGTTGGTTGGTTGGTTGGTTCGTTTGTCGGTTGGTTGGTTGGTTGGTTGGTTGGCTGGTTAGTTGGTTGGATGGCTGGTTGGTTAGTTGGCTGGTTGATTGGTTGGTTGGTTGGTTGGTTGGTTGGTTGATTGGTTGGTTGGTTGGCTGTTCGTCATCATCATCATCATAACAATCATCACAACCATCACCACCAGTCTTTAGATTGCTTGAACCAAGACGACATGTCAATCAAACTCTACCTACCAGTCGCCATCATCGTCGTCGTCGTCGTCATCTTCCTCTTCATCCTCACCTCACCTCTGGTCAAGAAGAAAAAATCCATCAGTCGCGATGAGAACCTACACATCGGACACACGCACATCCTCATAAGAAGGTTATTTCTATTACTATACCAATTGTTGTTGTTTATTGTTGTTGTTTTGTTGTTGTTGCTGTTGTTGTTGCTGTTGTTGTTGCTGTTGTTGTTGTAATTATTATTGCTACTACTAATACTACATTACAGTTGTTCATTTATCGGTTCTTTCGTTCGTTCGTTCATTCATACATTCATTCATTCATTCATTCATTCATTCGTTTGTTCATTAATTCATTCATTAATTCATTCATTCGTTCGTTCGTTCGTTCATTCACTCACTTTTTCATTTATTTACTCTTCCATTCATCAATTCAACCATTCATTTTTTCATTCCGTCACTCATTAAAACTTCCTGCCCAATGGTAGATATCCAATCGCCAGTAATGTCAACGGTGACGACGCTGCTGCTGCTGCTACTGCTACTACTACTGCTGCTGCTACTACTACTGCTGCTGCTACTACTACTGCTGCTGCTACTACTACTGCTGCTGCTGCTACTACTACTACTAATAATAATTATGATAATTACAACAACGCAATTCCTGGTAGTAGTAGTAGCAGCAGTGGAGGTGAGGGAATGATTGTACAGAGTGAGTTAGGCGAGTCATCATTGCCATCATCATTGCCATCATCGTCATCATCACCGTGGCAACCATCACCATCATCATCATCAGCAGTACCTTAATCATCATCATCATTCTCGTCATCATATTCTTCATTTTCATCATTTTATGTTAATGTTGAGGGTGATAAATGGTTATGAATTTTCACTTGCGATTGCGATGAACTAAGGAATGAAAGAATGAATGTAAAATGAATGAATGAATGAATGAATGAATGAATGAATGAATGAATGAATGAATGAATGAATGAATGAATGAATGAATGAATGAATGAATGAATGAATGAATGAACGGACAAACAAATGAATGAATAAACAAACATATAGATTATTACTGCTACTCTTACATCACTCTTTTCATTGGAATAAGGAAAGTTTAAATGAAGTAATAAATGAACAACAGAACAAATGAATGAATGAATGAATGAATGGACGAATGAATGAATGAATGAATGAATGATTGAACAAAGGAACGAACGAATGAATAAATTAGCAAGATTCACTTTTTTAGACTTGTATTTAACGTATGTATCGTTCTATGGGTTGTCTTATATACGTAGTGATCCGATAATAATAACAATAATTGTTGTAATTGTTATAATAATTATCCTTATTAGTACATAATTTTATTATAAACACTTCTCAAGGCCGTTATCAATCAATCAATCAATCAATTAGTTTGTAAAGCGCTATTTCCGCGATGTTCAACAGCGCTCCCCAATGAATTTTGCAAACAGATGGGTCTTGAGATCCGCTCTGAACTTCGTAAGTGATGGAGAAGTAGTCAGAGAAGAAGGTAGAGAGTTCCAGAGAAAAGGACCAGAAAAAGAAAAAGCAGATTTAGCGAAGGAGTGTTTAAGAGAACAAGATATGGAGATATATGAGAAAAGAAAGGGGCACGAGCAACTAGACGAGCAGCAAAGTTAAAAGCTTTACTTAAAGGATAGAGTGTAGAATCAGGAAGACCATAGTAGAGCGAGTTACAATAACCAATCCTAGATAAGACTAACGAAGTAACAAGAAGGAGAAGAGTAGGATAGTCCAGAAAAGAAATTTTTTGTTTATTCTACGTAGATGAAAGTAAGAACTTTTAGCAGCACTATTAATCTGAGAAGAAAGAGACATGCTAGAATCAAAGATAAAAACTAGACTATGAAACATGTGAGAAACATCAAGAGTTTTAGAATCAGGTAAGATAATAGGAGGAATTGAAATAGAGCGTTTAGATTTTATAAAACATCTTAATTCAAATTTAGAAGGATTAAGTTTAAGATACATGGAGTCAGACCAAGCGATAATTGAAGAAAGACATAGAGATAGATTATGAAGAACACTATTGAGATTAGATGGAGGAAAAGAAGTATAAATGTAAGAATCATCTGCATATAGTTGACTAGTGAAAGAAAGGTAGAGAGGCTGTTATGTGTCTTTTTTAAAATTATTTCATTTTATTATTCAACAATTTTTAACTAATCAGAATAAAAATAATAATAATAATTATTAATATTATTTTTAAAAATGATAAACCCGAAAAATATAAATAATTATTGTTAATATTGATTAGAGCTAAAATTGTTATCATCGTCATTGTTGTTGTTAAAATTTAATGAGCGCTACATAAATACCCGAAAAATAATAGTAATAATAACAACAACAATAATAATAATTATTGTTGTTATTATGATTTTTTGCGAACCAATGTTACTAACGCCTAACCAATGTACGAAATAAAAATGATCGTTATCTTTTTCTTTCTTTCTCTCTCTCTTTCTTTCTCAACATCTTCACCATTCATTTCCGTACATTCCGCAATCAGCAGGTCTGATCCAGGGAGCGACCCCTCCCACTCTGACCGCCCCGTACTGCAGGGGTCTATCCACCCCCATCATGTTGTTGTTGGTGCTGGCAGGACGTCTGGAATTAAAAAACGGGACTGCACCTGGAACGACCCTGCTGTTCATTCCGGCTCCACCGGCTCCACCACCTGGATACCACCTGGATGGAAGTTGGTACTGGGTTCTACGGGGCTGGAAGGCTGAGTTCGGCTGGTAGCGACGCTGTATGTTTGGTTTGTTCGCGGGGTAGAACATTGGCTGCAGGAAGCGATTTTGAGGCTGGGATTGTTGCGGATATGGAATTGGAATGAAGTTGGGAGCCTGTGTGAGGTTAATGAATGGGTAAATAAATGGTAGGAATATGTTGTAAAAATGATAATATGATTAGTAGTAACACTACTAGTACCACTTCTACTACTTACTACTATTACTACCACCACCACCACCACCACTACTACTACTACTACTTTGAAAGTACCTGAGGCCCGCTACTATTTGCCGGAAGGTTGATGACGGTAATATTTGGAGTTTTGGCTGATTTTCGGCGCTTAGCTGAAACCGGTGCAGAGCTAGAAGAGCTGTCCAGCTGTGATGGATAGTAGCCATTATTGGTAGAAATAGCTGGCTGCTGGCGTTGAATTTGCTGCTCACTTTGTGCCGATGAGTATAATGATAAGGGTTGTTTGGTGGTCATCGTCTGTCTGCGGAGACTGATTACGATGTATGCCAGGACGCCAAACTCCAGAGCAGAGATGAAGACGATGATGATCGGCGTTACGAATTTTGTCACATTGGTCGCCATGCAATCAGCTGACTGTGTGCGTGCGTGTATGTGTGCGTGCTTGTGTGCGTATGTGTGTGTGTGTGTGTGTGTGCGTCTGTGTGTGTGTGTGTGCGCGCGCGCGCGCGCGTGTGTGTGTGTAAAAACCTTAAAATACATTGACAACACCTTAGAATACTATACAAATAGCTAAAACTTTCGAACCAAATACACAAACAGCTTACCAAAACTGCATCCAGAACAGCCAGGATAAATGTTAATGGTATCAATAAGACCAGTGACAGCAAGCCTAAGGTTGTAAGGGCTTTGGCCTATTATTAAATTATTTATAATTATTTATAATTATTCATAATTATTCATTTATAATTATTCATAATTATTTATTTGTAATTATTCATAGTTATTTAATTATTTGCTTATTTAGGCTAAACAGTTTTAATTATATTTAAGTAATGAAGTTATATATATGTATAGTGTATAAATTTGTTTTCAATTTATGGATGATTTCTGAATAAAAGAATGAATGAATAAATAAGTAAATAAATGAATGAATGGATGAATGAATTAATGAATTAAAGAACGATAGAAGAAATTAGTGAATAAAATTATCGAAAAAGTTTTCGAAACGGTTTTTTTTATTTACCTCTGTTTCGATCATTCGTTCATTCATTCGTTTGTTCGTTAATTCTTTAATTCATTCATTCAAACATTCCACCACTCATTCATTCATTCAGTCATTCATTCACTCAGTCATTGATTTAATTAATAATTTCATTCCTTTATTTTAGGCGCCAAGCAAAGTTTACTTGCCAAATCTTTCACGCTCGACTAATTTCTAAATATGTACGTCAATGTATGTATGTATATGTATGTATGTATGTTTGTATGTATGTATGTATGTATGTATGTATGTATGTATGTATGTATGTATGTATGTATGTATGTATGTATGTATGTATGTATGTATGCAAATAACGGATGTTATTGTCTTTAGAAAATGTATTCTACCTATTTGTTTTATATTATCTCAGAAATTTGTATATTCTTTCGTTCGTTCATTCATTCGTTTGTTTCTTGTTTCATACGTTCATTCATTCATTCATTCATTCATTCACACATTCACTCACTCTTTGCGATGACGTCTGAGTGAGGCCGCCCGCCAAATTCCCGGTAACAAAAATCTGCGAAAGTTTTAAACGTCATCATCATCACCATCATCATCGCCATCATCATCATTCCCACAACCAACTCCATCATCATCATTATCACCACCACCATCAGTTTCATCATCATCACAGCAACGATGAACTAACCAGTATAGATGCCCAGAGGCCAACGGTCACCCACGACCAATCAAGGGCTTTCATGACGTCATTCCGAGGTCCGAGGGTGTCGTACTTACTGTTTCCGGTTCCAAAGCAGCCGACGCTTCCGGATGAGGTCATAACTTTTTGTTTTTGTTTATTTCTTCATTTTATAATCATATTATTTTTACTGGTTTCATCATTATCACTGTCACGAAACCTAATTCATCATTGTCATCATCATCGTCGTCGCTATTACAACAACCACCATCACCATCGTCTTTACCGCCGCCCCCTTCATCATCATCCTCACCTGTCAGGGCGGTTACGACGGTGTTAGAGACGCCGAGAGAAATGGTGGCTGAGGCCAGTGTGGCCAACACCATGCCAGAGTACTTGTACTTCTTGATTGGCTGGGCTGATGATGACGATGATGAAGATGAAGATGATGATGATAATAATGATGATGAAGATTATGATGGTGATGATGATGATGATAATAATTATGTTGATGATGAAGATGAAGATGATGATGGATAATAATTATGTTGATGATGAAGATGATGATGATGAAGAAGAAGAAGATGATGATGATGAAGATGATGATGAGGATGATGAAGATGATGATGAAACTTTCGATATTAATGATAAAGACGACGACGATGATGATTGAAATGAATTTAAACTCTGGTTCGACGAACATTACAAGCGATGATGAAGTTGATGAACTCATAAATCGTGACTGCATTACAATGGCAGTGTTAACGCGCGAACCTCATAACAATTACAACAATAACATTACAACAGTAATAAATAATAACAACAATGTTAAATATTAATTATAATTATTAATTAAAAATAATAACAATAATAATAACCCTTCGGAGCGGCTACTTTATCTACGTGTGTAGCGGCCACACTAGCCACACCTTCACCACTACCAACTTTCTGAACCTGTGCTTGATTAACATTATCAGCTTGTCCATGCTCTAATGCAACCTTCGGCACAGCTTGTTGCTGAATTGACTGCTGATTAGCAGTTTCTAGCAGCTGAGTCGTAGCTGGCTGGAGAATTGTAGTCGGCAGATGAATAGCTGGTAGCTGGACAGGGTCGAGAAATTTACACCCGAAGTTGTTTCCACCATGAAATTGGGGCACGTACCAGCCAGATGATGATGATGGGGATGAATGGAGATACGAGGGCACGAACCTTTGGGCCATTTCTGAAGTGGGATTTAGGTGTGATGACCTTATGAGGATGACGTAACGATGATGACGTTATGGTGATGATGTTATGATAATGATATTATGGCGTGATGGGATGTTGGTTTAAGACATAGCCAAGCAAAAACTCACTCGGTTATATTGAATAAAAGACAGCCGAAATTTTATTATTTTTCACTTTTTTCACCGATATTCGATCCGATTCAACCGACCAAAAATTAGCATTAACCGACCGAAACTGCACTAACAAAACAAGTTAATCAGCTAATTAATTAACCAACTATCCAATTATTAATTATCCAATTAATTAATTAATAATACGTTAATTACAGATTAACATGAAAAATATCTTTCTTTCACACAATGATCGCTGCGAAAGAAAATGGACGAACTAGTTCTAGAAGTAGCTAGAGGCATAAATACAACTCACTAACACTACTACTATTGTTAAATTATTAATTATAATAAAATAATAATAATAATAGAAATAATAATGAATAATAATAAATAATACGTATAATAATTTTCTAAATTTGGTAACAGTGAATGCTTAAGCTGGCATAGAACACACGTTGAATGGAATGACACAAAGATGGGTGTCGTGATAAAAGAATTGTGTGTCTGTGTGTGTGTGTGTTTATGTGTGTGTGTTTGTGTTTGTTTGTTTCTGTGTATGTATGTATGTGTGTGTGTCTATGTATGTATGTATGTATGTATGTATGTATGTATGTATGTATGTATGTATGTATGTATGTATGTATGTATGTATGTATGTATGTATGTATGTGTGTTTGTGGTGACTTTTTTATTAATTTTGGTAATAATAATACGAAGCCGTCACGCTTGGTTTGATGCAATAATTGTAATATTAATAAATAATTTTAACACACACACAAACACACACACATACATACATACACACATACATACAAACATACATACATACATACATACATAAATACATACATACAAACAAACATACATTTGGGGTTATCGGCTGGTTTTGTTTCTGCTGCATGTTTTTCTTGATTATCTAGAATTTTCATAGAGTGGTTTAATTAAATTTAGGCGAACAAATTTATATAATTTTTTATCGAAAATTATTATTTGTTAATTTTATTTTATGTTATTTGCTCTAACTTAGAAACCCTGATTTAAATAAGCATAGTAATTATGTTGAAGTTGTAGGTACAAATAGGATAATTTTCTACAATTTGTGTTTGTTTGTTTATGCTGTGTTGTTACTGCATTGATTTCTTACAGGCTGTATAGCAACTTTTGTACCAAAATCAGACTCGTTGAAAAACTTTAGCGGTTCTCGTAGCGGTTGTGTTTCAAATTTTACGTTAATACCTGATGATGTGTCAGTTTCCTTCGGAAGTAAAATTATTTCAAGTGGTTTTTTTGATACGTGTAACAATGTTTCTCCTCCAGTCACCAAATCATCAATGGAAATAGACACGGATCTGCTCGCGAAGGAAGTTGACAGAAATTTACGGGAATTGATGATTAAGATTGGTGGATTGTCTGAGGCAAGTAAAATCATAGAATCGGAGCTCCGGAATATCAGGTGTGCAGTAAAATCGAATGCCGACAAATTAGTACATCATGGGCCGATATAGTAGGCAAAGAGGTTAAAAAAACGTTGATGTGATTAACGTTGAAGCCAAAAAACGTTAAATGATACGACAGATATCAAGGAGAGAGAAAAATTTGGTGATTTTTAGACTTGTCGTATGGAACTGCTTGCCGTCAGCCCTCAGAACGCCTGGAATGAACATTGCTGAATTTAAAAAACAATTAAAGACATACCTTTTTTATTATAGCCCAATTCTTTTCATTCTTGCTATTTTTATACGAATATTGGTTATAATTTGGTAGCGTTTGTGAATACTGCTATAACGAACGCTATATTACGTTTTCTCTTAATAATAAATACATACATAACAATTGTTCATGACAAAAAATTGAACAAGGAATGTTCATATCAACTACGAAGGCTCAGACAGATCAGAAATTCGCTTGATGAGGATACATTGAAATGTCAAGTTCATGCGTTTATTCATTCTAAGCTAGACTACTGTAGTAGTCGATTCGGAATAACTGGTATAGTCGAACAATGGTTTTGGTCGTACTTAACAGTTAGAACTCAGTAAAGAATCTACAAGAATAAAACTTCTGCAGTTAAAACGATAGGATTTAAAGTTCCACAGAGCTCGGTTCCCGGACCAACCTTCTTTATTCTGCATACCACTGAAATTTTTAAGAACTTCACTGTTTGACGGTCAAAAAAAGAATTGTGTTCAAAATATCGACAATCATGTTCAAATGTATGAAGGGAATGGCGTCAGTTTATTCGAAAGAAATGTATGTACCGAAACAACTGTCTTCTAAAAGAGCCCGCTTAAGGTCTGATGATAGCAATTTGTTAGGTGTGCCAGAAACCAATTTGGGAATGGCAGAGAGAAGTTTCTCAGTATGTTAAGCAACAGTATGAAATAGTCTACTAAGTTATCTAAGACAGACCGAACTGACAGAAAGATCATTCAAGGAATTACTTAAATCATTTCTGTTTTTGTTATAAAGATTTAGTTTATCGTAGCAATACAACTGTTCTTGATTTCATTTGATTATGACGTTTTAAGTTTCTTGTCTCTTTATGTAGCAATGTTTCTTTTTTAGGCAGCTTTTTTGAGAAACATTGTTTGGAATTAGCGCTATACAAATTTTTGAATAATGCACACTCACACACACACACATATTCAACCGACACGGCCACACAAAGCGACACAGCCGCACGATGCGACTCAAGCGCCATACAACTAGCGACTTGTCATGGAATAACTCCTCAAAATACAACACCAAATAGCACGGAAAGAACACACATTATCTCTCATCAACTCATTTTGTAAGTGCTGAATTCATTGTCAAGCATTTTATTTTACGTTGTCAGTGGCAACAAAATGGTTAGGATACCAGAATGGCGAAACGGAAAGTGTTGAGAGCTTTAATAATAAAAATAATAATAATAACAATAATAATAATAACAGAAATAATAATAATTTTGAAATAAGAAGAATTTATATTCGAATAAACACACACACACACATCACGATAAAACCATTGATATCATGTAAACATAGATATCACAGTAAACACGTAAACAACATAATAAACATAGATATTATAATAAATACATAGATATCTTATTAAACGTAGATAAGATCTCATTTGGATACATGTACATACGTATATAATTGTTCGAAAAGACTTTTATTATTATTATTACTATTATTATTGTTATTATTTTCTTCTGCTGCTGTCAATTCGAAACCTTTGGTGAAAGAAAATTTTTTATTAAATTTATTGTCAGTATGGTAGTCATATTCATTATCATTTTCGTCGTCATCATCGTCGTTATCATTATCATCATGACTTACTCTTCCAAATCTAGGCACTGCCTAAGTACACCGGTCATGACAAACTCCGAGCCGACGACGGGAAAACCCAAAGATTCTAAATCGTCAAAGATTTTTTTATCCTGAATGCAAGAAATTATAACAGATGGTGATGAAGAGGATGATGATAGATGCTGTTGCTTTCGTTTTGTCATCTTCTCTGGCGCTTTGGTTAAAACCTGTTTGTGAATATACCAGATGTTATTCATCAATGCCATTGCCACATTCGTTTGTTCGTTCGTTAATTTTTTCAGTCGTTCGTTCGTTCATTCGTTCATTCTTTCAGTCGTTCGTTCGTTCTTTCAATCAGTCAGTCGTTCATTCACTCTTTCATTCGATCCGTCAATCAACAAACCTTCCCGTCAGCGGATTCTATTATATCTGGATGAAATTTATTAGACAGCAATTTACAACTCAATAATAACCAACATTACAGCAATTATAATCACAACATTCATCATCTTCCTCCTCACTCTTCCACATCATCATCATCATCTGTATTAACTCTCTCTCGTTCTCTCTCTCTCTCTCTCTATCTATCTATCTATCTATCTATCTATCTCTCTCTCTCTCTCTCATAACACATCATCTCGATTTATCATCATCATTATCTTCTTCATCATCATCATCATCATCTTCTTCTTTTTCATCATCATCATCTTCATCACCTTTCAATTCTGCTTTAACTGGCGTGACATTGTCAGTGATGTAGAAACTCATCCCCTGGAACAACTTCTGCTGGCCAGCTCTCAGCAGTGACCTCTTCAGGTTGAATTTGTAGCGTTTTTCCATCTCTTTGTCGCTTACCAGGAAGTCCCATGGATCTTAAAGCGTGTGAGAAGGAACGAAGGAATGAATGAGTGAATGAATGAGTGAGTGAATATTTGAATAGTCAAATGAATGAATGAATAAATGAATAAATGAATGGATAAATAGATGAATGAATGAATGGATGAACGATGAATGGTTGAATGAATGAAAATTTTGAAATTTTGTATACATTCACGCCTTTTTTAAATACACAGACATACAATAAAAATACCCATAAAAACAACACAAATACACAGACATACAATAAAAATAGCCATATAAACAATACAAATACCGACATACAAATACAAATACAGAGACATACAATACAAATACGCATATACAGAGCAAGAGAAAAAAAAACACCTGAGAATCTGTTGTCGGCGTTGCATTTGTACAGCCAGTCGTATTTTACTATCGGCAGACCTCTGGCCAATACGCACATGAATTTTATCGTTCTTTTTACGGGCTAAATAATAATAATAATAAAATAATAATAATAATAATAATTATGATAATAGGACTGACCTGATTGGTCACAAGGTGAGTGCAGTCGAGTGTCGATTTAGCCTCGAAGCCTCCCAGCTTTTTGACAATCTAAAAATAGCGTCAAATTATAATTAGAAGTATAATTATTATTTTTATTGTTATTATTATAGATATTGTTTGAATGAGTTAATTATGAGAATTCACTTTTAATCCTTCCTCGCTATTGACGCCAGTGAAGAGGACTCTGGGTTTTTCCATTTTGCCTATTTTTAGTTTGATTGGAAATCGTCGTCATCTTCGTCATCGTCGTCATTACCATCATGTTAGTATCATCATCATCATCATCTTATTAACATCATTACCATCATTATCATCTTATTAACATCATAATCATGATTAACATCATCGTAATGATAATAATCTAAAGAGACCTCTATTTCTCCTACTACTTCCATCAGTAAAACTGTAATCAGCCATTGATTGGTCGGCACCCGTCCTTGACTTTGAGCTACTCAATTTTGATTGGTTGCCGAGCGTAGTATCTAGACCACGTCTCGACTTGCTTGATTTTGATTGGCTGGTAGAAACAACGTCTAGATCGTCCTTTGGTTTTAATTGGTCGCCACTTTCTTCTTCGTTGTTATCACTTTCATCTCTGCACTCAACTTTAATCAAAACCGCATCGCTATTATTATCACTAACTTTATTATTATTATCCACTTTATTTTTATTATTGTTATTATTGAAGACAACATCATCATCATCATCGTCGTAGTCGCCATCTTTTCCAACATGGCGTCTCCTCTTATTCTGAGTGAATTTTCTCGTGGCCTTAACTTTCCTCTTAGCAGTTTTATTATTATTATTATTATTATTAATACTATTATCATTACTAATACTATTATTACTATTGTTGTTGTTGTTCACATCATCATCATCATCATCCTCATCAGCATTATCTTTAGCTAAATTAGTATCATCATCATCATCATCATCATCATCATTATTATCATCATCATCATTATTATTATCATTATTATTATTATCATTATTATTATTATCATTATTATTATCCTTATTAGGCTTCCTCCCAACTTGACATCTCGGCAGCTGAACAGAGGACGACAACCTCTCTTTCTTAAAAACAAAGTCGTCGTCGTGCCTACGCTTGCCTTTCGTCAGCCTCTCACTTACCCTAACGCTACTACTACTATTATTATTATTATTATTTTTATTATCACTATCATCATCATTCTCATCACCAAAATTATTATTTTTTTTCTTGTTACTCATAGTAGAGGTACCGCTCTTCTCCCTAGATTTGGGCTTTCGTCTTCCAGATTCAAATTTTTCATTATTATTATATTTATTATTATTATTATCATTATTATTAAGAGTAGTAGTAGTATTATCATTATTACTATTATTATTATTGATGCTATCATCATTACCACCGTCATCATCAATATCACCATTCGTAATGGTAGTAATCAAAGTTTTTTTCTTGATCTTTTTATTATTAGTAGTAGTTGGAGTAGTAGCAGTAGTAGCAGCAGCAGCAGCAGCATCAACGGTAGCTGTAGCAGCCACAGCAGCAGCCACAGTAGCAGCAGTAACAGTACTAGCCCTGGCAGATAGAGTAGTATTTATACCACCAAAGCAATAAATTTTAGCTCTTTTTTTCTGTTCTAGGGAAGACTTTTTCTTTTTGAATTCTTTGGAGGCCAGGGTCAAACTAACGGCTTCGTGAATGTAGCTATTCATCTTATTACCGCTCGCACAGCCATCAGCATTACCAGCACGTTTGTAGGCTACAGAAGCAGAGGATGATTTTGAGCTCTGATCAACTCCAGTTGATGCAGAAGAGGATGTTTCTGATGGTGACAACAATGATGTTGTTGTTGCTGTCGTTGTTGCTGTTGTTGTCGCTTTATCATTAGTAGTTGTATCAGCAGTTTTTTGATGTAACAATGACGACGCGTCCTGCATTCCTATTGGCTGGCTGCAATCGAGTTGATAGGTTGATTCTTTTGGCTGGTACAGTTTACGCTTTTTGAACGACTTGTGGTTGCGCTTCACTGGCGATGCTGGCTTCTGAAGTGATGGCGATGATGATGATGATGGTGGTGGTTTTGCCAATGTTGTTTCAGGCAGTAATGATGATGTCGTTGTAGTCAGTGGTGATGATGATGATGTCGTTGTAGTCAGTGGTGGTGGCGATGATGATGTCGTTGTAGTCAGTGGTGGTGATGATGATGTCAAATGCGGCGCGAATGGTGATGATGATGACGACTTGATAGCAACTCGTCTAGAAGACCTTCTGGAATATGCTTTTGAAAACACGAAATCATTAATGTTGCTTTCATCACCCTTCTCTTTCTTCTTCTTATTATTAATATTATCATTACCATCATTAACATTATCTTTACTGACACTGTAACTACAAGTAAAAGTATCAATAAGAATAGCGGCAGTAGTAGGAGCAGCAGCAGCAGCAGCTGCTGCAGTAGCTGTAGTAGTAGTTACTGCCTGTGAGATTCTAGCTGATGATGTTAACGTTGGTAATATCGCTGGCGATAATGATGATGTGGTCGATGTGGTAGCTGCCACTACCACAACTGCTGCTGCTGATGCCATTGTGGCTGTTGATGTCGATGATGACGACGACACACCTAACGGTGGTGATGATGATAACTTTACAAAAGCTGGCGGTGATGATAAACAAGGCTTTTGTTTAGTATTCAACATGCAGTCATTGTCACTCTTAAAGCCCTTATCATCATCATTATTATTATTATTATTCTTATCATTATTATTATTGTTATTATTATTATTAATGACGTCATCAACATCGTCGTCGTCATCGTCGGCGAAAAGATTTTTAAACAGGTTACTACTTCTTCCGCCGGCAGCAGTGGCGACAGTAATAGTAGTAGTAGTAACATCATCATCATTATCACCACCACCATCACCATCATCATCATCACCATCATTATAACCAGCACCATCATCATCACCATCATCATGACTATCATCATCGTCGTCATTATTATTATTATTATTATTATTATTATTATTGCTACTAAAATTATAAGCAATGGTATTGTTGCTAGATGAAAGATCTTTACTATTATAACTAGGAGACATTTTGCTGTTACTATTACTAAAAGTAGTAGTAGTAGTAGTAGCAGCGGCAGTAGTAGTAGTAGTAGCAGTAGCAGAAGTAGTAGCAGTAGTAGTAGTAGTAGTAGCAGCAGTTGTAGTAGTTGTAGTAGTAGCAGCAGTAGTAGTAGTAGTAGCATTTTTACCATCACTGTAATATAACTTCGTAACAATGACGTCATCAACGGCGTCACCATCACCCTTTTCGTAATAACTATCCCGTCCTATTTCCTTTTCCGGCGTCTCCGGGATTTCCGTTACTAAATTTAGAATGGGCGATAGCGGCAGCGATGACGACGACGATGTCGGAAGCGGAAATGGCATCACAGGCCTCGGTGACTGCGATGATGACGATGATGTTTGTTGATGACGTTGTTGTGATGTGGTTGTTCTGTTAAATGATGATAATGATTTGTTGTTGTTGTTGTTGTTGATGTTGTTGTTGTTGATGTTGTTGTTGATGTTGTAGCTGTTGTTGAACATATCTTGTGTGTCCAAAGCAAAAAGAATTTTGCTGATGTTGTTGTTCTTGCCTGGAGATGTGATGACGATGGAGTTGTTGTTTGGTGGTGATGATGATGATCTTTTGTTGTTGTTGTTGCTGTTGTTGTTGTTTTCGTCATATATATCTTGGGTATCAAATGCGAAAATATTGATTCTATTGTTGTTGATGTTGTTGTTGTTGTTAATGTCTTCGGAATATGATGTTGTAGTTGTTGGCACTCTTGATGATGATGTTGTTGGTGTTGATGATGATGACGATGTTGTTGGCGGTGATGGTGATGACGATGTTAACTCAGTTTTCTCAATTAGTAACGTCGGTAAAATAAATGTCGCTTTTGTGGCTGATGTCGTTGCTTCGGCAGCTGATGATATTATAGCCGATGACGTCATAGATGACGATAACGTAATTGTCACCGTTGCTTCTGCTGCTGATGATAATGATGTTCGTGGCGATGGTGTTGGCGATGCAAAAGGGGTCTTACCATCATCATCACCACCACCTTCATCATCATTACTATCACCATCACTATCGTTATCATCATTACTTTTATTACTACTACTACTATCCAATAAGGCTAGGCCGACGTTAGAATTATTGACGATATCAGCTGCTGCTGTGGCTACCACTGCTGCGACTACTACTAGCGCGGCCGCCGACGGTGATGATGACGATGTCGGTGATGGAGTGAATGAAATAGTGAGGGGTGAGTGAAATAGTGACGACGATGATGTCATCGTCGTCGCCGTTGTCGTGGCAGCATCGGCTGCTGCTAATGTTTTCAACGATTCGCTCGAGGGGGATCGCTTCTTGTTCGCTATCGTCATCGTCACAATTCCATCATCATTATTGTTCTTACCGCCCACTACTACAATTTCACCATTTTCGACATCATCATCAGCACCACCACCACCACCATCATCATTATTATTGATATCATTAACAGTGCTATCGTTATGAATGACGTCATCTACATTGACCTCATCATCATCATTATCACCGCCACCATCGCAGGCCGGGTTATGATAGTGATACTGGGCCCGGACATCGCCGAACGTCAGGACGTCACCGTCCAGCAGCTGATACTTCACTAACGGAATTAGAGTTAACTGCATGGATGAGAAATTGTTACCAGTAGGTAGAAACAAAGAATAATAATTAATTAATTAATAATAATAATTAACGAACGAACGAACGAACGAACGAACGAACAAACAAACAAACAAACAAACAATCAATCTATCAAACAAACAAACAAACAAACAAACAAACAAACAAACAATCAGAGAACCAACCAACAAACAAACAAACACAAATATAAAAAGCTTTCCCCATTGACCTTATTCTTCTTAGTCTTATTCCTGCTATTTTGGTCCCATATTAGATGCGTGTTCTGAACGAACTCAATACAACAATGCTCACTTGATATGGACTGCACAGAAATAATTAATTATAATATAATAATATTATTATATAATTGTAATAATTAGAGAGAGAGAAAACGAGAGAAACAGGCAGAGAGAAAAAGAGAGAGAGAGAGAGGCAGAGAGACAGAAACGTTCATTAGATAAAGTCTTCAAAGAAATTTTTATCAGTATCAGTATCAAAACTTGTATAGCGCTTTCTTTGGTGTACAGTGTTTAAATAATGACGTTTTTTTAAACAACCTGTGATGGAACCATCCCTCAACTGAGATATACATACAAAAATACAATCCCAACATTTGGAATAAATAAGTACATACACATACAGAGAGAGAGAGAGAGAGAGAGAGAGAGAGAGAGAGAGAGAGAGAGAGAGAGAGAGAGAGAGAGAGAGAGAGAGAGAGAGGGAGAGAGGTTAACCAGCTGTAAAAAAAAGATACTATATCATAGCCATTTTTTTAAAGAGAATATATACAACCTACTTTTCTAAAAATTATCTTTTAAAATAAATATATCCTTGAAAGATTATCTAGCCATTAAATGTCAAACAAATTGAAAACAAAGCAGAGCAACACACAGAAACAAAACGAAAAACAACATGATGTGGCTTAAAATATTTTCAGTCAAACTTAACTGGTACTTCAAGTCTGATGCTACACTCATGTGCTCTGCCTATTGCATTCAAACCTTGAAATGATAAATTAAATTTTAAGAATAATTGAAAAATTAATCGATTTATTGAAAGATAAAATATTGAATTAGTGAATGAATTAATGAACTGGTTAGTTAATGAATTCACAAATGAATAAACGTGGTTACAAATGAATGAATGACAGATTGAATTAATTAATTAATTAATGAAAAAATAATAAACAGATCAATGAGTACATTTTATCTGAGTTGATATAAAGATATGAATGAATAAATAACTGGATGAATTAAGGAATGAATTAGTGAATCAATGAGTGAATGAATGAATGGATGAATGAGTGGATAAATGAATGAATGGATAGACAGACCAAATAACCCACAAATATTTTATTAAACAAATTCATAATCAAATTAGAATCTGAAAAAAAAGAATTAAAATAGTTAGAAAACCTTTGTAGATGTCGTATCTTTTGTGGCACACATCTTCATTGCTATCAGTAAAGATCGTTAAATGACCAACCTATAAAAAAATCAGATAAAAATTTATAATTTGATTAATTAATTAATTAATTAAATACTTAAATCATGATTTACTTACTTATAATAAATTATATAAAATTAATTGAATTTTAAGCAGTTTTTAATTTTTTATATTCCATTTTTTTTAATTTTAAATAATTAAAATAACAACACTGTAAATGAATGAATGAATAAATAAATGAACCAAATCAATGGATATATATATGCAGAATAGATAAAATTATAAATTTTTTATTAATTAGAGATTTTAGTAGTAGTTGTTAAGAAAAAGATTAGTTATAAAATTGAAATTAAAATTTAGTGTGTTTTATTCTTTCATGATTCACTTAATCATTCAATCTGTCAATCAATTTGCCACCTCACCCCTGCCAAACCTAAACACAAAAATCAAAATGGTCAGGTAAAGTAATGTAAACCAAACAGCAAACAAACCGGATTTTTGCCAAACACGAATTCATCTTCTTCGCCATCAACATCAGCAGAATCGTCTGGAATCTCTATATTTTGCGTGTCATTGAATGACATTTTTTTTATTAATTAAATTAAATTAAATAAAATTCTAAATCCAATTCAAATTTCGAACGAGGCACCAAACAAACAATGAAGGTAACTTTTACACGCGAAAGTTAATCTAAGTCATTACAAATCACCATCATAAAGACCGTTTTTCGGCGTTAAAATGACGTTTTTTTAAATAAATAAAATTGTAAAATAACTTTTATTTATTTAAATTTTGACTTATTTAAATCCAAGAAACACCGTAAATCACGATTTATTTAGTTGTGATTATTTATAATTAGAATTCACTTTTCATGGTTTTTTAAATTTAATTTTGGCATTTAAATTTTAAATGTCTTATCATGTCAATAATTCGCCAAGAAATGATCTAAATTTTGTTTATTTTTCAATTGAACTTTTTTTAAATAATAAAAAATGAATTTTGACTACGATGCCAAAATTTTGAAAAATTCTATTCTCACACAGATTAGTGAACCGGTCGTATTTAAAAACTTGATTAGTGACTGGCCGTCTTTGAAATGGAGTTTCGAAAATTTTGATGAAATTTTTAAAGATGTGCTGTTTGACTTTCGAATTGGCAGCAGAAATATCGACAGTATGAAATCAGATTTTCAATTAAAAAAAATGGCTGATTTAATTTTATTTTTGTTTCAATTAATTTAATTTAATATAAATTATAATTATGATCAGATAAACTATCAATTAATTAATTAAAATAAAATAAAGTAAATAAATTGATAAAATAAATTATCTAATAATTAATAAAATTTGTCAGAAATTAACTGGGAAACCAACTGTCCACACATTAAAGCTTCCGCTGGACAGTTCAAAAATTGGATCTCAAAAAATAAAAATATTAATGAGAAAAAGAATAATGATAGGCTTGAAAATAACAACAGCAATAATAATAATAATAATAAAGATAATTGTGGTGATGACAACCCATTAAATTCTGTAGATCCATCTACTCATTGGTGTTATGCTGATTACAAACACATGTGCAAACTGTTTGATGATGATGATGATGATTACGATGATGATGGCGATGGTGATGGGGATGATGACGATGATGACGGTGGTGGTGATAATGATAATGAAGACAATAAAGATGACAAGAGTGTAAATAAAAGAAATAAATTTGATCCCAATTTGAAAGAAAAAATTCTGGCAGTGAGTGATAATATTTGTAATTATCATCACCACTACTACCACCATCATCATTCTCTTCATCATCATCTTCCTTCCAACTATCATCATCATTATCATCATTATTACAATCGTCATCATCACTTCAAACAAGCCGACACTTTTAATTGCCTCAATAATCTTAACCACCATCTCAATAATCCTACCAGAGCATTGATTGGTCGAAATTTGGTTTCGAGGGACGGGCCGGGTTGGAAAGCACCCTCTGGATTGGCTCTCGGGAGGCCAGCACTGTTTGCCATTACGACACATATGGTTGTAACTTGGTTGCGCAGATTTGTGGCAGGTTAGGGTGGTTGTAATTATGCTAATTATTCAAATTATTATTTTAATAATAATTATGACGATGATGATGAATGAGGATGATAATCGGATATTATATATCCAATTTTTCGGATACGAAAATGCACTTCACTTCCCAGAAAGCTATGGGTGCTTTTTCCTCCAACCGCAGCAGCTGCAGCTACCACAACAGCTACAGCAGCCACAGCAGTAAATGCCATGTACTCAACTAGAATACCTTATGAAGAATCCAGCTATTTCAGTACTATTAACATCGGGTGTGGATCTTACGACGGGTATCCTAATTTTAAAGTAAGGCGTACGCACGCACACACACACACACACACACACACACATACGCACACACACACACACACACTTTTCTTCAGAGGTCGGCCATTCCATATATGGTAATTCTGAATCCTGGAGACGTGTTGTACGTTCCTAAACACTGGTGGCACTATGTTCAATGCCTGGAGCCATCCATCACCGTCAACACCTGGATTGAATTACAGGTCGGTCGCTAAAAATAATAACTGGGTCAGGTCTGTCTGTTTATAGTAAGTAGGTCATTGTCGTGTTAGGCCGTCACGTGTTTGTTTGTTTGTTTGTAGGTCAGGTGGTGGCGGCAAAAAAAGTAAGTCACCTTGATCAGTCAAACAATTAAACTGCCATGTGCTGATACTCGTCCGTCCGTTCATTTTCTCCTTCTGTTCTTCATTCATTCATTCATTCATTCATTCATTCATTCATTCATTCATTCATTCATTCATTCATTCATTCATTCATTCATTCATTCATTCATTCATTCATTCATTCATTCATTCATTCATTCATTCATTCATTCATTCATTCATTCATTCATTCATCCATTCGTTCAGTTATTCAATTTAATTTCGTGTACAGTCGGATCATTTGGATAGAGTGAAAGAGTCGATCGTCAGATGTGCCGTCTATAAATTTCTTAATAATAATAATAACAACAACAACAACAACAACAACAATAATAATAATAGTAATAATAATAATAACAACAATAATAACGAGTGTCATTTTGATGATGATGACGACGACGACGATGGTGACGATGATGGTAATGATAGAAGGCCGTGGCTCAATCCAACAGAGGTGACTAATTTATGAAGATGATAATTACGATGATGATAATGATAATAATAATAATAATGATAATAATAATTTTTTATTATTGTCCACCGTAGATTCCGTCAACAGATAAGAGAAACTTGTCCTACCTTAAGATGGCAACCAAGAATTATTTACGTCATCATCGTCGTCATCCCGATGATGATGATGATGGTGGTGGTTGTGTTGATGGTGGTGGTTGTGGTGATGGTGGTGTTGATGGTGGTAATGGTGGTGATGATGGTTGTTGTGAGTTTGATGACGATGATGACGACCTTGATGATGACGAACCGCTGACAAAGAGAGGAAGATTGGGTAGAGGTAGTAGTAACGATAACAACAACAATAATAATAATAATAATAATAATCCTCATCGTCGTCGTCTACGTCGTCATCAACATGAAAATAATAGACCGGCTACAAATAGCACGAAAATTTTTATAAAAAGATTGCCCCGTTCTGAAAAGAGCCGAAACATTGCTAAAAACAGCTCAGAGAATGACGACACATCGACGTCATCCTACCGACCAATAGTAAGCCGAGAATTTGAACTGAATCACGTGGTGAGAATTCAGCCAATCACAATTGAGGAATTGGCGAAATTTTTTAAAGGTGTTATTTGTGCACATTTTTATTAGTACCGTTTGTTTTTATTGTTCTTATGTATATTATTAACATAATTATTAAAGTAATAAATAATAATATTAATAATACTTATAATTATAATTTTTTATTATTAATTTTATCGTTAAATTATTTCATCGTGCCTCTTCTAAAAATTCAGATATGCAAACTGGAAAGGTTGAACGTTCATCTTCATCTCCGCCTCCATCATCATCATCGTCATCTTCATCACCATCATCATCATCACCGTCACCATCATCATCATCATTTTCTATAATGACGTCATCTACATCATCTAGAATGACGCAGTCGTCCTCTTCTACATTGGTATCCTCTTCTTCCTCTTCAGCATTTCCCTGCTCGGTGACGTCATCACCGACCAGTGGCTCAAATTCGAGATTGCATCATAGCTCTAAACTAGGTCGACATTTGAGAGTAGGTAAGGAGGTCACTTACCAATTGCTGGCTGACGTCATCTGTGACCCAGATATCGTAGATTTGATTGGTCGAAAGTTAATAAATAGAATGATGGAAACATGAAAACCATTATTATTATTATAATCTGTCATTATTATAGTTATAATAATTATTATTATTGTTAAAGGAACAATAGCGATTTCATGAAACTTGTTTGTCTGAATGTGAAGTAGTAGTAGTAGTAGTAGTAGTAGTAGTAGCAGTAGCAGTAGCAGTAGTAATAGTAATAGTAGTAGTAATAGTAGTAGTAGTAGTAGTAGTAGTAGTAGTAGTAGTAGTAGTAGTAGCAGTAGTAGTAGTAGCAGTAGCAGTAGTAGTAGTAGTAGTAGTAGTAGTAGTAGTAGTAGTAGTAGTAGTAGTAGTAGTAGTAGTGGCAGTAGTAGTAGTGGCAGTAGTAGTAGTAGTATTAGTAGTAGTAGTAGTAGTGGCAGTAGTAATAGTAGTAACGGTATTTGCATCTATATTATAAAACGCTATATAAATTTACAATTACGTCATGGGGTTTATAAAATAATATACAATAAAACCTCTTTTTATCAGTTGTAATAATAAATAATAATAATAGTTATTATTATTTTTATTATTAACCATTTTTATTATTATTATTTATTTATTTAATTTCATTGAATTAATTTCGGCACTGTTAAAGATGAATTTATTAAGTGTATATTATATAATGGTTAATTGGTTTTGGTGAAAAATTATAAAAAGATAATTAATAATAATAAATGTTATTATAAATATAATTAATTAAAAAAAGATAATTAATAATAATTAATGTTATTATACATACATATAAAAAAAATAAAAAGAAGTCAATTACTAATAATTAATGTTATTATAAATATAATTATCATAAATATAAATAATAAAAAGAAGATAATTAATAGTTAATGTTATTATAAATATATTAATTATAAATATAATTAATTGTTGCTATTAAATATGGAGAAGAACTTTTTTATGATACCTGTGATTTTAACTATTTTATCACTGGCCTCTTTAGACAAAGGTGATTAACATTATTATTACTATTCATACTATTTATATTCATTCATTCATTCGTCCATCCTTTCATCTATCTATCTATCCACACACACACACACACACACACACACACACACACACACACACACACACACACACCACACATTCATACATACGCCACACTTTCATTCATAGAAAGAGAGAGAGAGAGACAGAGATACACACACAGTCTACAATCAACCAGAAATACTCATACATCTACCCATTCATACTGACGCAAACACACTCATACTCACATACAAGATAATTATGATGAGAATGCATTAGCCACTACACACATACACACGCACACACAAACACGCACACACACACACACATATATATACACAGTCTACAGCCAACCTATGATAGAGCAATGTTGGAAAACTGCATGCAATCCGGACGATTTTATCAAAAGAAACTGCACGATAGATGGCAGACTGGTCATCGAATCAGACTTCTCTAGCAATGAATCCCTCGAACTGGAGTGCCAATCGGTGCTGAATTTATCAAGTGTTGAGAGGATCTACGTCCTGGTCTGGAGTGAGTATTGCGAAATTCACCACTTTTTCTCTCTCTCTCTCTTTCTCTCTCTCTTTCTCTCTCTCTCTTTCCCTCTCTCCTCTTTCTCACTCTCTTTCCCTCGCTTTTTATTTTAACTTATACTAGCTACTCCATTGTAATATGCGTTTATTTGTGTTAATTGCTAACTTATGACTGCCATCTCTAAGTAATTTTGTCAGGAGTTTAAATCATTTATTGCAAGGTCGAGTGACGCAAAAAAATCATTCCAATTACCATTTGTAGCGTTTCTCCTACAAAAGCGAAGAAAAATAAATTGAAAATACTTTGTGAAATTACAGAAAACCGGAAAATGATTAAAACGGCAGACGTGTACGGGCGTTTTTGGAATTTTCGACTATCTTTTGACTATTTCAACTTTAAAAATGAGTCGAATTTTGACGTCTTGGCCGATTTAGAGCTCCCCAGCGCTAAAGTCAGCCAGAAAAACTACATCACTAAAAACAGCAAAATACTCTATAAGACGTATGTAAGTGAATTTGTTGTTGTTGTTTTTGTAGTTATTGTTGTTGTTGCTGCTGCTGTTGTTGATGTTGCTGTCGTTGTTGTTGCTGTTTTTGTTGTACAAATATACATACGCACACACATACAACCAAACATACATACATACAAGTATACATACAAACAAGCATACAAACAAACAATAATACAAAGATTGCAGATTTTGAAGTTCCGTGCGATTTCATGAAACCACCCCCGGAACTTCGCTACGGTCTCACACTAAAATTCAAAGATGGTCGCCAGTTTGAGTATATCGAACTCACCTACAAGTTCCCCTATCACGGTTTATTATTTCTTTATTATTCTTATTATTATTTGCACTTTTTCCATTTTTTAAATTCTTCTTCAGCTGTTTCCGAACTATAAACTCATGCTTCTTCTTCTTATAGGCGTGTTTATTAGTTTCAGTTATTTTATTTCTGGTTCTTACATTTATTATTAACCTTTAACCTTACCCCCAAAAAACGAAAAAGTCAAAGTGCACAACACGCGGATCGACAAAGTATCGGTTGAAGTTAACGAGACGATAACCTGCCTGTACAAAGCCAGCCCTGAACCCTACCTTATAAGTTGGGCGGTTGACGTGTTGGAGAGTGAGGAAAAAGTTAACGAAACCTTTTCGATACTAAAGCCCAACCAAATTTCTATACACGCTATTGGAGTTTACTACGTGGCGTGCACGGTTAAGAATAACTTCACGGAAGATGATTTCGGGAATGTAACCACTTCTGAAGATGTTGACGAAACAGTCGAAGTTAAAAAAATTGTGGGTGAGTGAGTGAGTGTGTGAATGAGAAATGAATAAGTGAGTGAGTGAGTGTGTGAATGAGAAATGAATAAGTGAGTGAGTGAGTGAGTGAGTGAGTGAGTGAGTGAGTGAGTGAGAAATGGATAAGTGAATGAATGAGTGTAAAACAATGAATGACTGAATGAATGAATTTGATCCATAATCTCCCCAGTGTACGGATGGTTCATACTCATCGTTGTCGTCATACTACTCGTACTAATAATCCTCTTCATCATAATCCTTTTATGCATTTGCCTGTGCCTTTACAGTAAGTTGGGAACGTATTATTGCTATTTATTCATTTATAATAATAATATATATATAATTATAAATAATAATAATAATAATGATAGAAAAGAAGAAATACAAAAAAGTGACACCTAGTAAAGACAGTGACCAAAGTCCTTCTAGCGGTTAATAATAATAATAATAATAATTATTTTTGATATTAAAATAAATTATTATTATTATGTTATTATAATAGTATCATTATATTTCTATTTTTTATTATTATATTATTATTACTTTTGTTATTAATATTATTACAATTTCATTTGAACTAACAAATCTTCAAGATTCATCAGATTATGATAAAAGTAAGCCATACTTATTATTATTAGTAGTAGTGGTAGTAATAGTAGTAGTAGCAGCTGTAGGTTAGTAGTAGTAGTAGTTATAGTAGTAGTAGTAGTAGTGGTAGTAGCAGCAGCAGCAGCAGTAGTAGTAGTAGAAGTGTTTATCTTTTTATTATTTTTTTTTCATAAAATTCTTGCAGAGAAGAAGGCCCGTAAGGATAAAGACAGCAACGAAACTCCAACATCTGATGGTTAATAATAATAATAATAAAAATAATAATAATAATTATTATAATAATAATAATAATTATTATTATAACAATATTAATAATTAATAAAATTAATTTTCTTTAATTGACAGCCTCACCAGACAGCGGATGGAGATCGCCAGATTCAATCGATTAATAATAATAATAAATATTTATTATTATAAAATAATAAATATTATTATTATTATTGTAGTAGTAGTAGCAGCAGCAGTAGTAGAAGCATCAGCAGTAGTAGTAGTAGTAGAGTAGTAGTAGTAATAGATCGACGGTTTACGATTGACTTCTTGTTCACACTTCTTAACTCATGTTAAACACTCCTTTGCTAAATCTGCATTTGCTTTTTCTCTGGAACTCTCTACCTCCTTCTCTGACTACTTCTCCATCACTTACGAAGTTCAGAGCGGATCTCAAGACCCATCTGTTTGCAAAATTCATTGAGAAGCGCTGTTGAACATCGCGGAAATAGCACTTTATAAACTAATAGATTGATTGATTGATTGATCGATTGATTTATTCATAGTAGTAGTAGTAGCAGTAGTAGTAGTTTAGTAGCTGTAGTAGTAGTAGTAGCTGTAGTAGTAGTAGCGATGGCAGTAGTATAGTAGTAGTGGTTGTTCTTGTAGTAGTGGTTGTTCTTGTAGTTGTGGTGGTTCTTGTAGTTGTGGCATTTCTTTTAACCTGTTACAGATACAGTAAGTAAAATTGTTTTTCCTCCATATTTAATTATTCATTGTTCAGTTCAATTTCATATCTAATTAATAAAATGATCATTAGTCGGTTTTTTTGATAGAAAAAAAATCAATAAAAATCTCTTTTTTAATAAAATAAAAGATATATGATTTATGTATATACAATATGGTGTATAAATGTATAATAAATGTATGTGTGTGTGTCTCTCTTCTCTCTGTGTTTGGATGTGTGTTTATGTGTGTGTGTGTGTGTGTGTAATACTAATGTTTATATCTCAATATTACAGTAGCGATATTACTAGAAATAATAAAAAGTACATTCAGTGTGTTGTATTAAATGATTGTTTGAGATGATATATATATATATATATATTTGTGTGTATGTGTGTGTGTGTTTGTGTGTGTGTGTCTATGTGTATGTGTGTTTGTATGTGTGAGTATTTCTTCGTAAATCTCAAAATAAATGTTAAAGATGAGTATGATGAAGTTTTTTGGCCTATTCGTTGCTTGTTTTTTGGTTACCTTTGTAGCTACTTGGTGAAAATAATTTAGTGGCGTCAGTTATAATAATTGTTATAATAATGAAAATAATTACGATTATAATTGTTGTAATAATGAAAATAATTATGATTATGATTGTTATAATAATAAAAAAAATTATGATTACGATTGTTATAATAGTAAATAATTATGATTATAATTGTTATAATAATAAAAGTAATTATTATAATTGTTATAATAATAAAAATAATTATTATTTTATTTGTTATAATAATAAAAATAATTGCTATTATAATTGTTATAATAATGAAAATAATTATGGTTCATCATAATAATAATCGTTGTCCTCTATTTGCTCTATCACTTTCACCTGGAAATCATCATCATCACTGTCATCACCGATTTTGAAATCTCTCTCTTTGAACTTTCTTCTTCATCATTATCATAATCACCATCGTCATCATCATCACCCTCATCATTACTATTACTACAACTACTACTATCACTAATTATTTTTTTGTCGTTCGGACTATTTTTATTAGTAGCAATAGTATTTGTGTCATCCATTTTATTATTATTATTATTGGTAGTAGTAGCAGTAGTAGTAGTAGTAGTAGTAGTTGTTGTAATAGTAGTAGCATTAGTTTTAGTAGTAGCCGTAGTTGTAGTAGTAGTAGTGGCATCGGTGGTAGTAGTAGTAGTAGTCGCAACAAGTATGACACCAAAGATAGTTAGTAACTGTTGCAGTATTATTAGTAGTAATCTTCCGGAAAATTTCTGCTGCTGCAGATGATGATAGTGGAGTGATGGTGATGACGACGACGACGATGACGATCCGAAGAAAAATCCCGAATGCATTCTGTCATTCACCGGGGCTGCATTGATGGTTTGGTGGTAGAGGTGAGAAAATGAATGGATGAATGGATGGATGAATGAATGGATAAATGAATGAATTAATAAATCACCGAATGAATGAATGAACCCATCAATCGATCAATCATTCAATCGAGCAATCATTCAATCAACCACTGAATCAATTTCACAGAATTTTAAAAAAGAAAAAAAAACTCCATTTCAAACTTTCTTTCGACGTAACTGGCACTAGAAAATTGAAAAAATATAATTAAATATAATTATAATTGTTTATTATGACGTAATAAATAATATCAATTAATTAATTAATTAATTAATTCGTTAATTAATTGGTTGGTCTCACTTGCTATTACGATGACTTTTATGCTGCTGCTTTCATCGCTTGAGGACTGAGGGTTTTTAAAAAATTCTTATAAAATAATAAAAAAATATGCCGATACTTTGAAAAGGCTATTATGGTCATAATTATTAATTATAGAATTGTATTTATTTCCGATTCAGCAGTTTGTTCGTTTGTTTGTTTGTGCGTTCATCTCACCACCATCCGTTCACTCATTCATACGTTCATTCCATCAATTATTCATTCACCAATTCATTCATTCGTTCATTCATCCATTCATTCATTCATTCATTCATTCATTCATTCATTCATTCATTCATTCATACGTCTGCTATTTCAGCCAGCCACGTTCAATATGGTCAATAAATTATCATCTTTGAAAATTAATGGAAATGTGAGTAGCGACCACAATGACGAATAATAATAAGGATAAATAATAATAATAATAATTATTATTATTATTATTTACCTGACAGGTGTATTCTCCAGAGTCGTTTACATCGGAGTTCGTAATAGTGAGGACGCTGATGAGGACTCTCGTTTCGATCTTCTTCGTTATAATAAGACCGTTCCTGGCGTCCGGAGCCAGGTGTCTGCCCTCTGTTTTGTTCGATATATAGGGGGGTGAAAGGGGTAAAATAATAATAATAATAATGAGAGGGAGAAGAAGAAGAAGAAGAAAAAGGAAAAGAAGAAGAAGAAGATGATGAAAAAAAGAAGAAGATAAAGAAGGAGGAGAAGAAAAAGAAGAAGAAGAAGAAGAAGAGGAAGAAGAAGAAGAATGATAATGTGCTAGGGTCTATGACCTTTGTACCATTCAAGATTATGGGGCGGTTCGGGCTTGCCACTGACGTTGCACATCAACTTGATGGTGTTTCCACTTTCCAGGTATTCATCTCCCGTCACTTTGATTGCTGGTGATGGCGATGATGATGATGGTGATGAGGATGATGATTATGATGATGATTGTGAGGATGATGAAGATGATGATGAATGTGAGAATGATGATGGTGAAGAGGACGATGATTATAATAATGATGACGATGATGATGACGATGGTGATGACAACGACAAATTTTTTTTTTGAATAAAATTGAAAAATTTAACGGAAAACAACAACTACATCAAAATCAACAATAACAACATCGCCATCATCATCATCAGCAACAACAGCAACAGCAGTAGTAGTAGTAGCAACAACAACAACAACAGTATTAGAAGTAGCAACAACAACAACAACACAAGCAATATTTGCAACATCATCAACACATTTGATAATCTCAAATAACGACTTATTTGCATAATTTAACACAACCACCATGGATATAGTCTCCAGAGTATTACTACCACTACTACCACCATCACCACCACCACTACTACTACTACTGCTACTACTACTGCTCTTGCAGCTGCTACTACAGCCACTGATACAATGTTGCCGCTTCTACAACTACTAATGCTACTATTACTACTCTTTCTACTACAGCTGCCGTTGTTGTTGCTGCTGCGGCTACTGCAGCCACTACAAATACTTCTACTGCTACTAGTAGAGATACAAACTTTTTACAATCAGTTTTATCTGTTGAGAGTGATTTCCATTTTTCGTGCTAATCTGACACCTGTGAATTTTAGTCAGTATTTTTACTAGTAGCTGTAGTTGTAGTAGTTGTAGTAGCGATGGTAGCAAC
>NW_008705301.1:389329-390317 GCF_000326865.2 Helobdella robusta | reverse complement strand
ATAAAAAAAATGAGATAGAGAAAGAGAGAGAGAGAAAGAGAAAATTAAAAAACATTTCCGGTTTCATTTTAATTCCGTGGTGGCAATTCCCAGCATGCTCCATCCTTCCAATAAATAAAATTTTATTATTAAATGACGTCATCGTCGTCGTCATCATCGTCATCATCATCATCACCACCATCATCGTCATCATCATCATCACCACCATCATCATCATCGTCTTCACCACCACCGTGATTATCATCCTTTAAAATTTCAAATAGAAGCCAAGAGAACCACTGTTGTAGTATTTTATTTTTGTGGCTGAGGAAAAAAATTTACGAAAATAAAATTTATCATTATAATTATAATTATTTGATATTATTATTGTTGCTATTAATATCGTATAATTAATTAATTAATTAATTATTAATTATAACACTATTAATATCATATAATTAATTAATTAATTATAACTACAATTAGTGCATTTTATTATTGAATATTATATGTGTGTACTTGAGCAAATACACGTAGAGGTTATGCAAAAAATTGATAATAAATAATTTTGTAATAACAATAACATTAATGTAATGGCAGGCTGGCTGGTTGGTCGGTCGGTTGGTCGGTTGGCTGGCTGGCTGGCTAGTTGGTTGGATGGTTTAACGGTCTATCGTCATTAAATCAGTCGACTATTCGGTCAATTAGTTGGTGTTGTCGGTTAATTACATCGGTATTGTCGGTCGGTTAATTAATATATCGGTTAGTTGAATAGAATGGTAATAGAATTAAATGGTTTTAGTAAAAATATGAGAAACAAGAAAATTTATAATAAAATTCAATGGAGAGAAAGAGTGAGAGAGAGAGTGAGAGAATTTGGTCCATATTGTAAATTTGGTCGGTTTAATATTTATTACAGTTAATGAATAAATGAATGAATGAATGAATGAATGAATGAACGAACGAACAAACGAACGAATAAATGAATAACGAATTATCGACAATATAT
>NW_008705301.1:387829-388314 GCF_000326865.2 Helobdella robusta | reverse complement strand
ATATATATATATATATATATACATATATATGTAGATAGATAGATAGATAGATAGAACGATGAAATTGGAAAGAAGGAATGAATGAATGAACGAACGAACGAACGGTTGAATGAATTAATCAATGGACAAACTACGAATGGATAAACGAGCTTAAGAATGGATGAACAAACAAACGAATGATTGAAAAAAAGATGGAAATTACTATGGAAGAAAAAGAATTAAATCTATAATTTGATATAAGTAGTTAACTAAAAATTTTCAATCCAGAAACAATTTCTGAAGTATAAAAACTATATATGTCTATAAAACAAATATATATATATAATCTGTGTGTGTGCGCGCATGTCTGTGTGTGTGTGTGGTGATTATCATCATAGTAAACAAACAAACAAACAAATAAACATGTTCTATCTAATTGTGACTCAACCTCAGTACTCTTGAATTCTCACAAGGGGTAAGGAGATAAGGGGTGGGCAAACTTTTTG
>NW_008705301.1:384711-387008 GCF_000326865.2 Helobdella robusta | reverse complement strand
GTATGTATGTATGTATGTGCGTGTGTATGTGTGTATGTATGTGTATGTATGTATGTGCGTGTGTGCGTGTGTATACTATACTCAACAGGTATGATTTTACAGACATTCATCATCACCGTCGTCATCTTCGTGTTTCATTTTTTTCCTTCCTACCACAATCATCATGTTTATTTGCTACGATTATTATTATTATTATTGATAAATATTATTATTTATTCTATTATTATTAATACTTATATTATTATTATTATTATTATTATTCATCGCTTCGTGTTGAACAAAATATCGTAACTGTTGCTATGGTCGTTATTATCATCATCATCATCACCATCATCATCATCATCACCATCATCATCAGGAGCAGAAGCAGTAGAAGATGATGCATTATCATCCCTTCGCTTGCACCGTCTATAATTTATACCATTATTCTCGTCGTCGTCATCATCATCATCATCATCATCACTGTTACCATCATCATCATCATCACCCTCCTGACCTCGTCATCGGTTCCGTCAACCAATCCCGACGCTCCGTTTGTGGTCCATGCCGGAAGTGGTGACTGCACACTTTGTAGATGTATGTTTTTCAGTTCAGGAGATACAAACCTGTATTTGAGGGTTTGTATGCAGCGGTGCGTAGGTACGTATTTATGTATGTATGTGTGTACGAATGTATGTATGTATATACGAAACGAAACGAAACGAAATTTTACTGAAAGTAAAACAGTAAAATTTCTGGGTGTATTTCTAGATCGGAAACGAAATATCGTATATACGAATGTATGTAACGCATGAATCTACACCTACCTACCTATATACCTACCTACCTACCTACCTACCTACCTACCTACCTACCTACCTACCTACCTACCTACCTACCTACCTCAAGCTTTCCTGCCTTGCTTTCCTTACAGGCGATGACAGTCTACTGTTCTTCATCAGATGCTGCCTTTGCTCCATGTATTCCATTCTACGTTTGTAAGACGCCCTACGTTCGTGCGACCATTTCAGCCAGGCTGACTGTGTTGGCTTAGAGCTGGTTGCTGTGTGTGTTTGTGTTTGTGTGTCGTGTGTGTGTGTGTGGTTTGTGTGTGTGTGTGCTCTGTGTTCTGTTGTGTGTGTGTATGTCGTGTGTATGTGTGTGTGTGTCCTGTGACTTGTGTGTGGTGTGTGTTTTTTTGTGGTGTAATCAAAAGTTGTGATAATATGTGACAATATTATGGTTGGTTGAAATGCCGATGATAAAACAGAGTAAAGGAAGGAAGAGGGAGTGAGAATAAAAGAAAAATTTGAAAGAAAGAGAGATAAAAATAGAGAGAGAGAGAGAGAGAGAAAGAGAGAGAAAGAGAGAGAGTACGCCACTATAGAGTACATGTCTTTAAACACGTATCGTAAATCAGCATCTGATGGTGTAATTGCGTTTATTCAAATGAGCAGAAAATTATCATCGTCGTCATCGTCATCATCATCAACAAAAACATAATTATCATCATCATCCTTATCATCATCATCCTCATCATCATCATCATACCAGAGTCAGTGGCAGTAGCTTCAGAGTCGTTTGGCGTCGACTCGCTACCCATTTTTTTGGTCACCTGACTTCCGCTTTCGTTTTCGTCGGAAACATTAATTTCCGGCAGATTATTAATCTTTGGTTGTTGTTGTTTTCGATATATTTGTTGTTGTTGTTGATGTAATTTATCAAATTCTGGATGATATTGAAGATGTTGATGACGAGGCGAGGGATTATAAATTTTCCGAAGCTGTTGTTGTTGTTGCTGCTGTTGCTGCTGCTGTTGTTGCTGTAGCTGCTGTTGTTGTTGTTGTTGTTGACGTTGTTGTTGTTTGTCGCTCATTGGTGTTGCACAGTTTATGGGCGTTTGGTTTTGGCTGGCTGGAAAAAAACTAAATTTTGGGTCAGAAATAATGTTGTTGTTGATGTTGTTGTTGATGTTGTTGTTGTTGATGTTGAGATTGTTGAAGTTGTTGATGTTGTTGATGTTGTTGATGTTTGAAATGACAGCATGATCCATTGAGTTGAAGTTTTTAACTCTCAATGGATAATGATTTCTCTCGGTGCTGATGTTGTTGTTGATGTGATTTTTATGAATGTATGAGTTGTTGTTGTTGTTGTTGAGGATGTTATTGTTGTTGTTGGTGTTGTTGTTTAAAACTTTGTTAACGCTGTTAGTTGCGTTTCTATTGATGTAAACTAAATTGTTGTTGTTGTTGTTGTCATCATTATCGTTGTTGATGTTGATGTTGTTGTTGTTTATGTCGTTTATGTTGTTGTTATTC
>NW_008705301.1:374711-379711 GCF_000326865.2 Helobdella robusta | reverse complement strand
GAAAGAATGGATGAATGAATGTGTGTAGCAATAAATGAATGAGGGAATTAATGAATGCACGGGCGGTGAATGAATGAATGTACAAGTAAATAAATGAATGAATGATCAAACAAACGACCACAAAAAAAATATATTCATTCTATTGATAAACTGATAAAAAATTGATGAGAAAATTTGAAGGAAAGAATAAGTAAAGAAGAAATAAGAAAAATAGAGAAAGAGAGAGGGAGAGAGTGAGAGAGAAACTTTTATATTCTCGTGATGTTACACCTTTTTGACATTGTCATCATCAGAGTTTTTCATTTTTCATGTATCGATTTCGTCTGGTGCCGTGTTAGGCATGGTTTTCGGTTTCAATGAGCGAGTACAAATGAAAGACAAAAGGAAGAAACATAACGAGAGAGAGAGAGAGAGAGGTAGAGAGAGAGAGAGAGGTAGAGAGAGAGAGAGAGAGGTAGAGAGAGAGAGAGAGAGAGGTAGAGAGAGAGAGGTAGAGAGAGAGAGAAAGTCAATTTGTTGCACAACTCAGAAAAGAAGTTTGGCAAAAAAAATTTGATCGACAAATTTCGAGTTTAAACAAACAAAAAATTGAAAAAGAAGTGAATGAATGAATGATGGATGGATGGGCTGATAAATAAATGAATGAACAAATAAATGAATGAATGAACGAACGAACGAACGAATGAATGAATGAACAAATAGACAGAAAAATGTTGAAAGCATTAACGCATTGTTAAATATTTAATTACCTACAATAATAATAATTCATTTATATAGCGCAGAAATATATAAACATAAACTTACGAATGTTTTTAGTGGCTTTCCATCATAGATGACTTGTTTAGAGCTCATGACCATCTCGATGGTTACGCAATTTTTGTTGTTGTTGTTGTTTGAGACATCAACAGACCAGTATGACGATGTTTCGTTTGATATGGGACCAACTATCTTACGTCTGTGTGTGTATGTGTGTGTGTGTGTGTATGTGTGTGTGTACGTATGTTATGATGTATGTATGTATGTATGTACAAGTACATGTATGCATGCATGAAGGCATTTCTAAAGTCCAATTTCAGAAACCCCCAATGCTATTAGCAGCTGAATCAACAGACCACAACTCATATTTTGCCAAACTTTGTTCTATCACTAATGAACAAATCGATCATATTTTGTGGTGCAAAATTATACAAAGACGTATAATTTATTACACATAATTTAAAAATAATTCTCTTATCAACCCGCCACCAATGCAATAGCTTCAGTATTGGGCTCGCATGATCAACTCTACTACTCCCAACCACAACATTAGCTGCCTTGTTTTGAATTGACTGCAACATAAACAAATCACGCTTTGATATTTCGTAATGAAGACTCTTACAGAAATTCAAAAGAGCATGGATGAAAGAATGAACCAAAGAATGTCTTTGGTTAAAAATTTTCTCGTTCTTTCCAGCAAATGTAGCTGAAATGTACAAAATTTAAACAGAAACTTAATTTGTTGGTTCATTAACAGATTGGAATCCAAAATGAAAGCAAGCACAGTCGCCAAGTTACAAAAATTTATAACATCGTCATTAATTCAGAATTCTTATGGACTTAGCAGTTATTCTAGACAACTGTTGCTAGGTGCCTGTAGGTAAAATTTGTGTTTTACTATGGTGCATCTGAATACCATCTTGTGCAATCGAAACATCTATGTCAGACAAACAATTTCCGAGTCGATCTGCAACCGATCCTAACATTTCTGGCAAAGTTCTAGCTACAATCTGGATATCATACGCATAAGCAAAACCCTCAAAACCGTATCTGTCAATAATTTCAAACACATCCACAGCGTACAAAAAGAAGAAAATTGGCCCAAGAACGGACCCATGTGGTACACCGTTTTTCAGATATTCTTTGGTAGAAAGTACATCATTTAAAAACACCTTCAGGGATCTCCCATTAAAGTATGATTTAAACAAATATAAGATGTATGTATGTATGTATGTTAAAACCAAAACATGATGAGTGACACTGAACCGTCAAACATCAAGTAACAAATGGATTAACACTTTGATTTGTCGTTAATTGCACATGTCGGCATTTAGTTGGATATTTTCAAACACACAGACACGCAGGAACCGCTGCAACAAGCACGAAATGTGGTTAGTTGCGAAAAACAGTTCCCTGCTGTCGCCTGATCTGACGTTGATCATTTTACATATTGCCTTAAGAAATTTAAGGGTGTTGGGGTCCATCGGGCCGAGAACCTCGATACATATTGGCAAGAATTTCATCGAGGGGAGGGCGTTCCCATATTTTTTCATTTTCCCGTCCGCTGCCCTGGCCGCGGCGAAACCGCATTCTTTACTTGTCAGGTTTACATATCGTTCGGCAAGGGTGCTAGGGACCGTAACATCCCACGCCAAACATCTGCCAGCTCTCCAAGGTATTAGTGTGCATCCGTCCGGGCACCTACCATCATGCGCAGAAATGCCGGATGGTTCCTTGAGAACCGGGATTGAAGCCTTGGAGAAGAGCCGACAAATGTATTCGTTTAGCGCTGAGTGACGTAGTTGACGGCCCCCACCCAGGCGACAAACCAAACCGTGGTGCCCAAACTCGTCCGCCCCTGCGCCACATCGGAACGTGTATTTGTTTTGAATGACCAGGCCAAGTCTGAAGCCAATGGCAAATCTCACAGACTCGTCGTCAAGCTTGGTGCCCACAGAGGTGTTGGGCCACGATCTCAACCACCCACAGCTGGCAACGCTGGACATGGCCAACAAACGAGCGGTGGAAAAGTTGTCGCCGCATGAAGACAAAACATTTTGAAAGATTTTTTTATATTCTTCGTTCAAAATTTGGACGTGCGTACGGTCCCCCGGGGCGGACACCGAAGGAAGAATAACGCGGCACCGAAAAAACCGGTGGAGCAGGGAAGACTGCAGGTCGAGAGTGGTAGCGGCAGAAGAATTATAAACAACGGGAGCCAGCTGAACCACGCTA
The DNA here is from genome assembly GCF_000326865.2 of Helobdella robusta. Lineage (NCBI taxonomy): Eukaryota > Metazoa > Annelida > Clitellata > Rhynchobdellida > Glossiphoniidae > Helobdella > Helobdella robusta. Next base: position 376,720 of record NW_008705301.1, on the reverse strand, counting down.
AGCAACCCCAGCCCACCAAATCGCACCGGCAGCTGAGCCTGGGACCAACCACTCTCGGTTACTTAAACATTGCAAATCGACGACAGGGCGGTGCGCAGGGCTCCGTCAAATTCGCCCAATTTAGAAGGGTCAATGTGTTTGGATGTACGCAGGAAGTACATCAATTTGGGCAAACTGAGGGCATTGCGGGCATTGTATGTATGTATGTATGTATGTATGTATGTATGTATGTATGTATGTATGTATGTATGTATGTATGTATGTATGTATGTATGTATGTATGTATGTATGTATGTATGTGTGTGTGTGTGTGTGTGTGTGTGTTTGTGTATTTGTCTGTTGAGGTGTATATGTGTATTATTTTCGTAAACACAAAAAAAAAATTATTTGATCTTCAAAATCCTCAACCTACTTTTGGGATTTTAGTTGTTGTTGTTGCTGCTGCTGCTGCTGTAGCTGCTGCTGTAGCTGCTGCTGCTGCTGTTGATGTTGTGGCGGCTGATGTTGTGGTGCTTTCTTTTTTCCCGCTGCCATCATCATCTTTGCAGGGTCTGAAAAAGAGTAAAAATAAATAAACACTTAGTAGTGGTAGTAGTAGTAGTAGTAGTAATAGTAGTAGTAGTGGTAGTAGTAGTAGTAGTGGTAGTGGTAGTAGTAGTATTGGTAGTAGTCGTAGTATTAAAGTCATTTATGTAGCGAAGTAAAAAAATTATGATGCAATCGAAATGAATAAAAATTGTTACCTGTGTTAGTTTGGCTTTGCTGTAGTGGAAGTGGAGTAAGATGTTATAACTAACTATGAGTTTGTATATATGTTTTTATGTATGTTTTTTTGTTTGTTTGTTGGTATGTATGTATCTTTGTACGTACCTGAAAATATTTTGAAACGATTTCAATAAGGTATCATTTGAATAATAGAAAAAAGTAAATGTATGTTTATAATGTATATATTTGAAATAAATATAATTAATTTATAATTTAATAAATTAATTCACGAAAATTAAATGCAAGTAAAAATGCCTGAAAGTATCTATACAATATGTGCTAAGCAGTGTTGAAAGAACTTTTTTCTTGAAATTATAAACCTTAAAATATGGATGTATGTATGTATGTATGTATGTATGTATGTATGTATGTATGTATGTATGTATGTATGTATGTATGTATGTATGTATGTATGTATGTATGTATGTATGTATGTATGTATGTATGTATGTATGTATGAAATTTTCCATATCAATAAGAAAGGCATACATTATATTTTTAAAAAACACACGAAAATGAAAATAATAAAAAATACAAAACAATAAAATAATAATAAAAATAATAAATTAATAATAATAATAATAACTGTGCTAGAATAAGAAGAAAATAAAACCACTTTCAGCTTCGTTAGAGATGGCTTCGAAAAATCAATGTAAAAATAATTATAATAACAATAATAATAATAAATATAATAATTATAACCATAATAATAATTATAGCTATAATAATAATAATTACAGCTATAATAATTATAGTAGTAATAATGACAAAAGCAATAAAAATAACGACCTTGATGATGATTATTATGGAAGAGTTGGTCGGTGGTATTAACATGCCGGCAATAATTGTCTTATTATTATTATTATTTGTAGTAGTTGTAGTTGTAGTCGTGGTTGTAGTAGTAGTAGTAGTAGTAGTAGTAGTAATAGTTGTAGTAGTATTAGTAGTAGTAGCAGTAGTAGTAGTAGTAGTAGTGGTAGTGGTAGTAGTAGTAGCATTTTATGAAAATTATATATTTGGGATGGTACGTCTTGCAACGTTTTTTCAGCATTGTCTTTTCTTCATTAGCATTTGAATTCACACACATGTACATACATACACCATGCGTACAAACATACATACAAACAAACACAAAAACAAACATACATACATCAACATTCACATACATACATACATACAACATACAATCAAAACAAAACACAAAACAAACATAATGTATATGTACGTACATACATATATTATAG
>NW_008705301.1:335844-374278 GCF_000326865.2 Helobdella robusta | reverse complement strand
GAGAGAGAGAGAGAGAGAGAGAGAGAGAGAGAGAGAGAGAGAGAGAGAGAAAGAGTGAAAGAGAGAGAAAGAAAAAAAGAGAGAGAGAAAGAGAGAGAAAGAAAAAAAGAGAGAGAGAAAGAAAAAGAAAGAGAGAGAAAGAAAAAGAGAGAGAGAGAGAGAGAGAAAGAGAAAGAGAGAGAGGAGAAGAGAGAAAAGAGTGGAGACTAATTGTATAAACGTAATGCACTCTATTATTTTCATTTGTCAATCGTTCAAAATTTTGGAATCAAAGCATTGTCATATAGACTGTATACCTGTCTGTATGTTGACGATGGCGACGATGATGATGATGATGGTGACGATGATGGTGACGATGATGGTGACGATGACCACCATGATAATGAGGATGACGATGATGACGAGACTTTTTAATAAAACCTTTTTACTCTGAGAAGAAGACTGCAAATATATAACAATGAACAAGGTGCGCACAGACAACATACTAACATACATACATAAACACGTACAAACAATCATACAAACAAGCAAGCATACAAACATTCAGACAAACTTTAAAAATTTTTTAGAATTTTTTATTCACTCTAGTTGCACTCTAAGTGACAACATCGATTTTTTCTGTTACCATGTATACCAGCGGTAATAAATGATATACAATGTATGTATGTATGTGTGTTTGTTTGCATGTTTACATGTTTGTATGTATGCATGTTTTGTTCATTCGTTTGTATGTTTGTATGAAAGGGAGATGGTTTCATTATAAAGTTTAAGCATGAGGTATTAGTGATTATTTATGTATGTAAGTAATCATTTATTTAAAAACACATCTGAAAGATTTGTATAGCGCCGATTATAACGTGTGAATGTGTGTGTGTGAATGTGTGTGTGTGTGTGTGTGTGTGTGTGTGTGTGTGTGTGTGTGTGTGTGTGTGTGTGTGTGGTGAGTGTGCGTGTATCAATTTTTCAAAAAATTTTGTCAAAATTTTTTTTGTTGACTTCGATTTTAGACCGTTTTTCATTCAACCAGCTTTAGTGACGGAGACGAGATATCTTGTGGTTGTTGTTGATGTTGTAGTTGTTGATGTTGTTGGTGATGTTGTTGTTGCTGTTGTTGTTGCAGTTTTTCAGGTGTGTGTGTGTGTGTGTGTGCACGTGAGTTAGTTTATTTGCTTGTGTGTGTGTTGGTATTCATCTTCTAGGCTTGTGTGCCTGACTGCAGCTTAATTTCTCTCTCTCTCTCCTTTCTCTCTCTCTTTCGCATTTTGTTTCCTTCTTTCTCTCTCCCTCTTTCTCTCTCCCTCTTTCTCTCTCCCTCTTTCTCTCTCTCCCTCTTTCTCTCTCTCTTTTTTTCTATTCATCATCTATTCCTTCATTTTTATTTGTAGAGTTTTTTCAGTTCCTAACATTTAATGCCTTTAATTGAAGCTTTAATGGAACTGTTTATAAAGCAATTAAATCATTTTCTTTTATTGTAACTTTTTACCTTTAATTCATTCACTTACTCACTCATTCACTCATTTATTCATTCATATTTCTTTCTATCTTTCTTTCTTACTTTCTTTCAATTATTCTCTCACTTATTGCTTCCTCCAAACTTTTAAAATGAAAATTTTCTAAGGACACCTGTTGAATAAGAACGAATTCGGCATTCATCCATTTATTTTCTCACTCATTCATGCATTCATTAGTCCGTTCATTCATTCGATTATATATTCGTTCATTCATTCATTCATTCATTCATTCATTCATTCATTCATTCATTCATTCATTCATTCATTCATTCATTCATTCATTCATTCATTCATTCATTCATTCATTCATTCATTCATTCATTCATTCATTCATTCATTCATTCATTCATTCATTCATTCATTCATTCATTCATTCATTCATTCATTCATTCATTCATTCATTCATTCATTCATTCATTCATTCATTCATTCATTCAACCAATCACTAATGTGTTTTTATATTTACACAACAATTATTATTATACATACATACATGTACATTCATACATGCATACATACATGCATACATACATACATACATACATTCATACATGCATACATACATGCATACATACATACATGCATACATACATGCATACATACATACATACATACATACATACATACATACATACATACATACATACATACATACATACATACATACATATATACATACATACATACATACATACATACATACATACATACATACATACATACATACATACATACATACACACATACATTCATACATACATACGTAAAACCGCAGCATTTGAATTTATATAAAGACATCAAGAGGATGGAATCCAGGAAAATAAAATTATTCTAATATTAATTATTATATTATTATTAATAATTTTTACAATAATAATAATAATGATAATAAATGTTTTTATTTTCGTTTTTAATGTAACTGAATCTCACGAGTTGTTGGCATCTGAATGATAGTTGAAATATATAAACATATTTGTATTATTTGTATATTGATTTGCAGTTATTTATCTTGTTCGTTCAGTCAACCATTCGTTCATTCCTGCATCTTATCAGTCTATTAAACAATCGCTCACTCATTCATTCTTTCATCTATTAACTAATTAATTCATTTATTAGTTCGTTCAATTATTGATGGTACACATTTCAAAGTTACAATTAAAAATAATCATTCCTTCATTCTTCACTCCCTCACTCACTGATTCATTCATTCATTTAATAATATACTCATTCAGTCATTCATTTACTCATTTATTTATTCAGTCGTACATTCATTCACTCACTCAATCATTCACTCACTCATTCATTCATTCACTCATTCATTCATTCATTCATTCATTTTTTATGTTTTGTTTTTATGGAGAGATCGCATGCGTAGTATTGTTTCAAAGAAAAAATTCTATCAATAGTTACGTAACTAAGAGAGAGAGAGAGAGAGAGAGAGAGAGAGAGAGAGAGAGAGAAAGAAAGAGAGAGAGAGAAAGAGAGATAAAAATGTATGTTTCATTATTAATAATATCTTTATCGCTATCAACCATATTAAATAACATAAAAATCATCATTGTCTTCATCGTCGTCATTATTATTATAAGTATGCAGTAGTAGTAGTAGTAGTAGTAGTAGTAGTAGTAGTAGTAGTAGTAGTGGTAGTAGTAGTAATAGTAGTAGTAGTAGTAGTAGTAGTAGTAGTAGTAGTAGTAGTAGTGGTAGTAGTAGTAGTAGTAGTAGTAGTAGTAGTGGTAGTAGTAGTAATAGTAGTAGTAGTAGTAGTAGTAGTAGTAGTAGTAGTAGTAGTAGTAGGAGTAGTAGTAGTAGTTATCAAGCTAGATGTAACATTATAAACATCATCTTATTGTTATCGTTGCCTTATTCAAAGTCAAATTCGCTTATTTTTTTTACTATTATTATCATCATCTTTATCTTCATCATCATCTTCTTCTTCTTCATCTTCATCATCATCTCCTTCATCATCATCACCACCAGGTAAACAGTTTGTTTATATCAGACGCCATCTATCCTGACGTCATCATCAAAGAGCCAATTAGATTTGAAAGAATTTATTACCGCCGGAGCGACTGAACGATCGCGATTGTCTGAATGAATGAATGAATGAATGAATGGATGGATGAATGAATGAATGAATGGATGGATGAATAAAGAAACGAAAGATTGAAGTGATTAATAAAGGAATAAACAGCAGCAACAACAATATCAACGACAACAACAACGAATACATCAACAACAACAACAATAACAACAGTATTGTCAACGTCAATGAAAAAGACAACAACATTAGCAAGGTTTTCCAACAAATCCGGCATAGATTTCAACAAAAACCTCCCAGATATCAACAAAGACGTCACAGAAATCAACAAAAACAACATCACGGACAACAGCTATTACTACTCCACACCAAGCGACATCAACAACAACACATTCAACATCAACAACATCAGCAACAACAACACACTCAACATCAACATCAACAACATATACATAAAAAACACTAACCACTACCTCTACCACTACAATGGTTACAACAACAGCAACCGCAGCAACAATAATAGTAGCACAAACAACAACAACAACAACATCTGTCTCACACATCATTCCTTCAACCTCCCAACAACAATCCCATCACAAACCAGCCCAGCTTACATAATAGTCGAAATTCTCATAGCTATAGCTGCAGTCCTAGCTAACTTCTCAATCATCTTTCTCTTCATAAAAGTACGCCATCTACGTAGATCTACAGCTAATAGCTACATAACATCTCTAGCTATGGCTGACTTCTTAGTCGGTTTATTTGGCGTACCGTCGGCAATTTTAACCGAAATCGGCTTACCGACTAACTTTCGATTGTGTTTGATATCTACTTCGGTATTGCTTCTCATATGTACGGTATCCATCTTTTCACTGTTGATCGTCACACTAGATAGGTACATGGCCGTCTTGCACCCTTTCAAGTACCGCAGAGTTTATAGGCGGGGCTGGGTCAAAAAAATTGTCGTTGTGATTGGCTGGATGTTTGGGTGTCTTCTAGGGTGCTTTCCGCTCATTGGATGGAACTTAGGGGAACCCAAATATAAAAGGTTTTTTTTAATTATAAGAAAATAATTTATATAAATTATATTATTACTAAAGTTATTATTTTATAAGTATTTTTTAGAAATTAAAGATTTAATTTTTTAATGATGCGTACGTACATGGTAAAATGGTTATAGCATTAACAAGAAATAAGAATAAATTGAGCGGGCGGTAATCCATACAACAGTAATGATAAAAATTAACAATATTCCTGATAGATAGCCAACTACTTTTATGTTAATATAAATTATGATAATTAGGTAAATTTATGTTAATTTATTCAGGTGTTTCTTCGCGGAGGTCATCGATCCGGCCTACCTTGCTTTCCTCTTCTGGACGACAATTCTCCTTCCGTCATTCATCATGGCCTACGCCTACGTCCGGATCTATCTCGAAATTCGGAAACAGGTGAGAGGAGGATTGATAAAAGAGAGAGAGAGAGAGAGAGAGAGAGAGAGAGAGAGAGGGAGAGAGAGAGAGAGAGAAAGAGTGAGTGAGGGAGGGAGGAAGAAAAGAAAGAGAGAAAAGATAGATAGAGATCAATCAGGCGAAATCCAAAAATCATAAAAAGTAATTTTAAGAAACAAGAAAGAGAGAGAGAGAGAGAGAGAGAGATTTTAAAAAATGAAATAAATAGCTTAAAAAGGGGAAAAAATTAATAATTTCATCAGGCGATCGTTCAGATTAAGCAACCGCTGATGTGTAATGAAAGAATAAAATTTTCAAAAAATACACGTTCTCTCGTTCATTTGTTTCTATTTTAGTAATTTATGATTTTATCTCTACTTGCATATCGAATCGAAGAATTTATGTAATAAGTCATCGAATCTTTTTTATCTTTATTTTAAAATACGTTAATTGTTATAAACAAGATACTTTTCAAAATTTAAAATTTGCCACACACGCACGCACACACACACACACACACACACACACACACACACACACACACACATGAATATACGTATATACACAAACACACACATTACACACACGCGCGCACACACACACAATGTACAGATGAATAAAGATTTGTATCGGAAGCTTTCATCAATGTACTCAGCCAGCAATATCAGAAGACCCTCCACACAGCTTATTCTGAAGCAGCAGCAACAGCAGCCACGGCAGCAGCTGCGACAACAACTGCCCAGCAGACCGTCCATCTCCTTCCTTTCTCCAGATTCGCCGAGTTCACGCTGGAGGTCAGAGTTCAAGGTGAGTTCAAGATCAAAAAAAATTATTTTTCTAAGATTAAAGTTCATTCAAGTTTCAAAATAACATAACACCACCGATATAACCATCCATATAACCACCACCTAAGCAGATTTTCCGAAGTCTGGCACTAATCGTGACCACCTTCCTCCTCTCTTGGTTGCCTCTCTACCTAACCAACACCGTATCCCTACACTGCCCCTGTTGTTCGAAGCCTAAGAACATGCTCCTATTCTTTATTTGTCTCTCCCACTTAAATTCCGTCTGGAATCCGCTGATGTATGCGTGGGGTACTAAGGAGTATCGCCAGGCATTTGGGAAATTTTTCTCCAGAGACTGCCGCCAGAGACTGGCGAGGGTATCATCGGCGGATTGTCGCGAGAACTTGGCGAGGGTACTTCTCATGGAAAATTGTCGCCGAACCTCGGCGAGAGTTTCTTCAGAGAAGTATAGCCGGAGCTCTGCTGAAGAAGACAGCAGTTATTTTTTGGTAGCGAAATGTTGCTGCTTTTGTAGCGAAAATAATAACATTAATAACAATAATGACACTAATAAGAACAATAACAACAACAACAAAAATAATAATAATAATAATAATAACGTGACCAACTACAATAAGAACATTGCGAACAGCAGCAACAACAACAACACTAATGATAATAATAATAATAATAAAAATAAAAGTAACAATAATAATAAAAATAATAACAATAATGATAAGATGTTTTATATAGAGAACGATGATTCAGATGAGGCCGACCTTAATGATGATGTTTGCGTCGGTATAGAAATCTGATACAATAATAACAACAACAACAACAACAATAATAATAATAATAACATTAACAATAAGAATATTTATATTAATTATTCATATTAAACGAACGAACGAATAACAATTTTTTTATGTGATAATGATCGTCTTCTTTTTAACTTGGCGTCTTGAAATCACACAAACATACACACACACACACACACACACAAACGTACATACACATACATACACACACGTACACAAACATACACATAAAGAGTTACACACACACACATACATACATACATACAAACACAAATATATCTATCAACGCCAATATTATTCCATGGAAAAAAACACTGTTGATTACGCTCTATTTATATTCTATAATTTATTAAGATTATTATTGTTATTATTAATAATGGTGTAGTTATTTTTATTATTATCATTTTTTTATTATTTTATTTTATTATTTACATTGTTTTTGGTACTAACTTTTAGCAAGGCCTGTAAGAATTGAAAATAAAACCAAACACAAGATGTTTATTCATTTTCTCATCCACCCATCCATTCAACTATCCGTCCATCAATCAAGCCATCCATTAATCAATAAACCATGAAAAAAAGTCGAAATATGGAGATGGAAATGTGAGAAAATTTCGGTGGATGATCTTTCAGAAGCTTCTGGTCGGAACTGGAACGACAGTTTCGGCAAAAAAAAGTTTGATCAAAGAGACCTTAAAATGACGAGATGAATGTTAAAAGATGTCCAGCTCTTTGAAATCAGTTAAGTTTTATTTACTGTTGCCAAAAATTCAGCTGAAATCGGCTAAGTTTTACTGTTGCCAAAAATTCAGCTGCAGCATAAATATCATGTGCCAATTCTTTCATTTATTATCAGTTTCTATCTTTTTCTACCGTACGAAGACAGCCATTCAAGGTGAGCGGATTTGAGAAAAAAAATTAAATCAACGATTGCTATTGATTTTTTTCTATTGTTATTCTTATTATCATGAAGATTTTGTATAATTTGGAGAAAATTAAAAATGTTTTATACAAAACCATAATTGAAGTTCCCGACAACAGAAAGAGGCTGAATATCATTAATTTATTTCAATCTAAAAATGTATACATATACATACGTAGCATAAATTAATATTTGTTAAAACTGAGGAAATTAATCATAAAATAAGCAACAAATATTTGAATGAATGATTGAATGAATGATTGAATGGGCCAATGAATGAATGATTGAATGGGCCAATGAATGTATGTATGTATGTATGAATGAGTGAATGAATGTATGAATCAATGAATGGATGGGTGAATTAATGAATATATATATGGTGTCAGTATGCCATCATTAAAAAATAACAATAATATATATATAACTATTAAACCAACACTCAACATCAATATATCCCATGTATAATAAAAATACATACATATATATATATATATATATATATATATATATATATATATATATATATATATATATATATGCAAACTTCTTTAGAAGTTAATTAATGCAAAATGGGCAAACAATTTCAATGAAATTTGCATTTCTGAAAACCTCGTTCCTAAATATATATATATATATATATATATATATATATATATATATATATATATATATATATATATATATGATTGTGTGTGTGTGTGTTTGTATTTCTGTATGTATGTGTGACCTACATCACATTCATTAACATCCATACATATACATATATATATATATATATATATAAACCAAGGCACAAAGCAAAAACTAATTATGTGGACATATATACATGTACTAGCTTCGGCTGTACATATACTAAATGAATATACACAAGTCCTTATAGGGCAGGGGTCAGTAGGGTCATTTGGTATGGGGTCAGGGTTCAGGGTACTTCAGAAACCGAGCTTTACTGAAAAGGCTTACTCAGCTAGAAGACGAAAAACGTTAAAAATTTGTTGATTGTTTTGAAAAAATATCTGGTGCGCGAGATTCTGTTGGCTCATCATCGGAGAGTTTTTATGACGTTAAGAGTAAGTATTAGAGAGCCAGGTCTTGTATATACAAATAAATTATATATGTATATGTGTGCGTGTATGTGTGCGTGTATGTGTGTGTGCGCATGTGAGTTTGTGTGTGTTTGTGTGTGTTGTGTGTGTGTGTAACTAAGCCTAAACATAAAACAATAAAAATTTGTTTTTTTATTTAATTATTAATTTAATTTATTTAATGGTATTTACAATCTTAACGTTAAAAGCTATAAGATATCTCGTTAACAAACTTAATAATAATAATAATAATTAATTAATAATTAATATTACTATTATTAATATACCTCCATTATCACAATATCGTTATCAACAACATCAATAACAACAATAACAATAATAATAATAACAATAATATTAAATAATAAACTTTATCAATAAAAAATTATACTCGAACTCAAATCGAAAAACACGTGAAGAAGCTTACGTATGTAATGTAATGTTATGTAATATTGTAATGCATTGTAACGAAATGTAATATATTATAATGTATTTTATATAAATGTAATATAATACGATGTAATTTGATGTAATGTATTGTAAAGTAATGAAATTTAATTTAATCTTGTGTATAAAATCTTCTCGCCTACCATTACAAAAGGAGATGATAAATGATTAAAACGATGATTGGTTGGAAAGACAATGATGATGGTGACAATAATAACAATAATAATAATATAAGGATAATAATTAATAATAATAATAATAATAATAATAATAATAATAATAATAATAATAATAATAATGATGATGATGATGATGATGATGGTGAAGATTTGGATGACCGTTAAACTAGAAATAATTATAACATGATTGTGTCTGAAGGTAATAAACCACCATCATCATAACTATCATCATCATAACCATCATCGTCATCATAATCATCATCATCATCATCATAACCATCATCATAACCATCATCATAAACATCATAACCATCATCATCATAAGCCTAAGCGGGTGGTTTCAATAATGAGATGATGATGACGACGACGACGACGATGATGATGATGATGAGGGGGTTGGTAGTTGGAGAGATGTAGAGTTAGTGAGAGCACGAGCCGTAGATGATGATGAGGATGATGATGAAGAAGAAGACGAAGTGGTTGCAGATGGTACTGATGATGATGACGGAAGTAGTGATGATGATGACGGAAGCAGTGATGATGACGACGACGACGACGATGATGATGAAATAGGAATGGGCGGTTGAGATGACGTTGACGATAGATTATGATGAGATGATGATGACGATGGTGGGTGGTGGGGTGATGATGATGGTGATGATGAGGAAGCCTGGAGTAGGGGTAGTGGATGGTTTCTTCTTTGCGGTATCGGTGGCGGCTGATTGGGCAGATTGTTGTTGCTTTCGCAACTTCTGCAAATTATTATTTTTCATATTATTATTATTATTAGTAGTAGTTGTAGTAAGTGGTAGTAGTAGTAGTAGTAGTAGTAGTAGAAGTAGTAGTAGTAGTAGTAGTAGTAGTTCAACTTCTACAATTAACCCCAACACAAATTCGACGTTTAACATCAGCATTAGCATCGTAACCATCATCATCATCATCATCATCATCATCATCATCATCATCCTAAACATCACTAACATTATATGATTAACCGTTGCCGTACTCCTATTGGACAGAGCTGAGAGTGCTGATAACGATTAAAACAATCATTATTATTATTACTATTATATTATAATTATAATATATTATAATTATAATTATTATTAATACTCACGAAGGTTCATGGATTTATTCCTAAGTACCGATGTATTCCCTGTGGAGTTTAATGGAGATGGTTAATAATGACTGGAATGACATGGGCATGGTAAAAATTGAAATATACTAATATAAAATAATTATTTATAATAATAATAATAATGAATAATAATAATAATAGTAAAACAAAATCGGATCTAATTGAAATGCCAAGTGATGTACGGTACTGTTACTGACTGTTGCATATGGTGCTATCATCCATCGTCTCACGAACGTTTGACCTGCTACTAAAATTATTATTATTGTTGTTGTTGTTGACGTCATCAGTTATTGGCGGGGGAGGGGCTCTTCTGCGAATAAAAAATATTATCGCAATTATAACAACAACGGATCACCCTTTCAGCCGACCAATCAAATCAAGTCATCCAAATCGGCCGGCCAATCAAATCGATCCATCCAAATCAGCCGGTCAATCAAATCAACAAGCCGTTCGAATCAGCCAACAAATCACAAATCAAAGCATCAAGCCAGCCAGCCAATCGGAGTGCAGACCTTGCGGTAACAGGCGAATGATTGGGAGAAGCAGCTGGGCTTGGCTGTCTAGCTGGTATCATTGGTGGAACCAAATCCCTACAGCCACCAGTAGCAGTGGCATTATTATTATTATTATTATTTTTATTATTATTATTATTAGTACTAGTAGTAGTACTAGTAGTAGTAGTGGTAGTAGTAGTAGTTGGCGTATTTGCTTTACTGATACTAATATTAACGTTCGAAGCACTCTTGCTATTATTATTAATACTAACACAATTATTCATAACATTAACATGAATAATAAAATTATTATTATTGTTATTATTCTCGTTGTTATTATTAATGTATTTATGCCTGAAATGATTGAAGGAGCCCAGTATCGTATTGGAACGCTTTGGCGACAGTGACTTGGAAGCTGCTGCTGCTGCTGCTGATGATGGTGGCGACGAAGACGACGACAACGACGACGATGGTTGTGATAATGATAACGACGATGACGACGACGATGATGATGATGATTGTTGTTGTTGTGGCGGTGATGATGACGATGATAGTTGGGGATTATTTCTACTCAAAAGGATTGAAGCTATGTCGAACTTCGGCGCTGCCGTCTGTGATGATGATGATGACGACGAAGATAATAATAGTAACAAAAATAAAAACAATAATATAATAAACAACAGAAGTAATAAAAAAAACCAAACCGATCTAGAATGCCCGGCCCCTACAGAATCATCATCATGACCGCCACCAGTGCTATCGTTATCAGGAGCATCGCCATGCGGTGGCGATGATGACGATAAGGGCGAGAGCGATGACGTCAGAGATTTCGGGGGGTTGAAAGGGTCGACCACAATTTTCTGGGTGCCTTTGATCTCGGAACGACAGAACGGGCAGAGTCCGCTCTGGGCCTGCGATTGTGATGATGATGATGATGACGATGGTGATGATTGTGATGTTGGTATTGATGATGATTGTAATGGATGGTGACGACAGTGATGATAACTGATGGCTGATTCCGCAAAACACTCCTTTGTAAGACTACAAAATTTTTAATTTCTCCCAATTCATTTTCGACCAGTCTGTTTTCCCGAACTATTAATTAATTTCCCCCAGCCAGCCAACAGAAGACAGACAGAAAGAGAGACAGAGAGACAGACAGACAGACAGAAAGAGAGACAGACAGACAGACAGACCTGCCAGTGAGTCAGGCATGGGCGACACATGAGGTGGCCGCAGGGTTCGATCTTGACATTCTTGTCGTTCTCGGCACAGATTTTGCACAGTTGAAAGGTCGAGCCCATCTCGCAATATAACTCATACTGCTCTTCCGAGATCTGAGTGAGTGAGTGAGTGAATGAGTGAATAAGTGAATGGATGAATGAATGAATGGATGGATGAATGAATGAATGGATGAATGAACGAACGAACGAACGAACGAGCGAACGAATGAATGGATGAATGAATGGATGGATGAATGGATGGATGAATGAATGGATGGATGAATGAAGGAGTGAGAGATCGCCACCTTAATGTGATCGCCGTGCGCATCTTCAACAAGTTGTTGTATGTTCGGGTTGTGTGCCTGGCCGGCTGGATAGAGATAACTGCGTGTGGGTGAGTTTCATTCATTCACCCTCATCAATTCATTCATTCATTCATTCATTCATTCATTCATTCATCCATTCAATTTTTCATCAATTCTTTTACTCATTCACTCTCTCTATCCCCTTTAACTCATCCAACTAACTATTTTTCCTTCTGTCCATCAATGAGGGCCTGACCGAGACTTTTGTTCTGGGGTATGGTCTGCAGGATCTCGTTGTTCTTCGTTACGTAACCAATGGCCCACTGGCCCAGGCGGGTGCAACTCAGGCGAAACACGTAGCTGTTTGGTGATTGGTCAGTCGGTTGGTTGATCGATCGATTAGCTGATTGGTTGGTTGATTGGCTGATTGGTTGGTTGGTTGAGTGACTGAGTTGGTGATTGAGAGAGAAAGAGAGAGAATGGGTGAATGAATGAGAAGGTCGGTGAATGAATTATGCAGACACAAGCTCAACAAAAAACACAAATCCAGAGATAGATCCAATAACAAACAGACACAGACATTAACAGAGACCTGCCAGGTTTGTCCTTGAACTTTGCAAGCATAGCCTTGACCTCGTCGTAGGTCATGAAGGCCACGTAGCCAGGGTGAGACACTGCCAGAACATTCCAATTGCAGAGCAGGGTCCGCCATGGTTGGAAGAGTCTGACGACAATAATGTTGATGATGATGAACATGACGATGATGACGACGATAATGATGTGGAGAAATACAAAACTCCACACACACACACACACACACACGCACGCACACGCACACACACACCGACCTAGTAAATATATCAAACTCAAATATGGATATATGCTCATCGCAGGAGAGGTCTAGCGTAGTCTTCAAGGCATCTGACTCCTTACTCGTTCCAACCTTGTGCACCTGGTTGAATGCCAACTTGAACTCTTTCCACGTCACCAGAGTTCTGTGGTGGTGATGATAATAACAGCCTGACGACCAATCACAAACAGCCAAACTGACACCAAAAAACAATCAATAAAAAAAAACGCTTATCACAACCACCAGCCAATCAAAAAGCATCCACGCCGTCCGCCGGTCAACCAATCAAAACCAGGCAACATTCAGCCAATCGGAAACCTCTTTTTAAAGACAGACTTCCACCAATCAGAAGCGTCGTTCTTCGTAATTCTGTACTGATTATCGGCATAGAGGCCACTGGGAAATAAGGCCTTCAACTCGGCGAGCATGTGTGAAAAGATCAGCGAGAATCTCGTCAGCAGATTCCTGAGTGAATTATTACAAAAAATATATTATGACAATAATAATTATAGTAAGAATTATTAATATATAATATAAATAATTATTATGAATTATGATTCCTGAGTGAATTATTACGAAAATATATTATGACAATAATAATTATAGTAAGAATTATCAATATATAATATAAATAATTATTATGAATTATGATTCCTGAGTGAATTATTACGAAAATATATTATGACAAAAATAATTATAGTAAGAATTATCAATATATAATATAAATAATTATTATGAATTATGATTCCTGAGTGAATTATTACGAAAATATATTATGACAATAATAATTATAGTAAGAATTAGTTTAAACTGAGTGATGCAAAATCAATTTGAAAATCACACTCAGCAAGTAGCATGTTTAAGCGTCTGGTTAGTGTTTGCTCAACAGGACAGATGATATAAACTATGATATATAACATGATATATAACATGATATACTGTAACCCTTACAATGATATATAACATGATATATTGTAACCCTTACAATGATATATAACATGATATATTGTAACCCTTACAATGATATATAACATGATATATTGTAACCCTTACAATGATATATAACATGATATACTGTAACCCTTACAATGATATATAACATGATATATTGTAACCCTTACAATGATATATAACATGATATATTGTAACCCTTACAATGATATATAACATGATATATTGTAACCCTTACAATGATATATAACATGATATACTGTAACCCTTACAATGATATATAACATGATATATTGTAACCCTTACAATGATATATAACATGATATACTGTAACCCTTACAATGATATATATTTTATTTATTTTTATTTATTTATTTATTACGGAGACCAGAAGCGCAAAGGCTTATATGGCCACCAAGAAAAAACAACATCAAATCAAACAATAAAACGAAATCAAAAATTAACATGAGCCAAAGAAAATTAAAATTAATGTTCATTCCAAGAAAAATAACTAACAAAATTATAAGTTAAATGAAAAACAACAAAACCCTTAATGAAAAAAAATTCACCATAACAATCATAAATAATATAATTTAAAGGATAATAATTAAATAGTTCATCTATCCATCCATCCATCCATCTAAGAATTCATTCATTCATTCATTTATTCATTCATCCATTTAAATATTCTTTCCTTCAGTCGATCACTCAACACATCACCAAAACAACATTGCTGAAATTGCTTGTGTGCCAACAATTTCATACATGTAACCTATGCATCCATCTATCCATCAGGTTTATTCATTCATTCATTCATTCATTCATTCATCCATCCATTCATTCATTCACTCATTGAAATAACCATTAATTCATTCATTCATTCATCCATTCAACTATCCATGCATTCATTCCTCATTCTATCAATAAACTATTTGTTCGTTTCAACATCAAAAACATTTTATATTTAAATTCATTGAGTCATTCATCCATCAATTAACTAATTGGTTAACTCATTCATTCATTCATCTATCCACTAATTCATTCATCTATCCACTAATTCATTCATCTATCCACTAATTCATTCATTTATTCACTAATTCATTCATTCATTCACTAATTCATTCATTCATCCAATCACTCAACTAGCCTTCCAATAGAGTCCTCATTGTAGATATTATAGGAGTGATTGGAGAAGAGCTCCATGCACTTCTCACACTTATCGTACAGGTTGATCATGAAGACGACAAAGTAGTCGATTTCCATTAACTCATGCCATTTTCCACCGTAATGGTTCTTTCATCGGGAAAGGCGTGGGTTAAAAAAGATTATAAATTAATGATTGTTTTGAAATTAAAATGAAATGTGAAGTTAAAGATAGGTTTATACAATAGGGAATGTTTTGATGATTGGAAAAAATTCAAAATTCCTGAAATATTTGAAATCAGTGAGATAAAACTTTGAAAAAAATTTAAAGTTAGAATCAGTTTATCTTATTGTTATGCTTCAGTTAATAACTAGATTAATGGTCATATTAATATTGAAGAATGAATTATAGTAAATAAACAAACAAATTAATAGATGAATGACTGAATGATTGACTGAATGATTGACTGAATGAATGCATGCATGAATGAATGAATAAATGTATCCATGAATGAATGAATGAATAAATGAATGAGTGATTGAACGAATGAATGAACCAATGAATGAACTAATGAATAAATGAAAAAACCTGTATAAGTTTCATTTGTAAGTATATATCTGGCAGAATGTCAAGAATGTATGGTGGGGAGTGTTTCAAATTCATCCTTTGGTGTTGGCACAATTTCACTAATTTATCCAACATCTCCCAGGCCCTAAATTAGAGAATCAACTAAACAATCACCAAAATATAGACTTATCATTAATAATATTCAAGATACTGGCTTAATCTGTAAGATTTTTAACAAAAAATAGGCATTATTACACATTACAACTTAAAGGTTAAAGCCAAGGTCAGTTATGCCCTTCCAAAGTTCAGTGAATTCAACAACACGCCACAAACATTGTATATGAATACATGCTAAATGAAGCATGTGATAGGCAGGGATCTTTTTGTTGAAACAGTACTTATTTAAATTGTCTTAAACAAAATATCAATAATTAATCAGAAATGAATTAAAAATAATTTAAAATCACCAAAGAAGGCTGATGTATTATTATTTAATTAAAGTTCTAAATCTTTACTTTATTTTATTATTAATGAAAAAATTTAACTCAGAACAAAGGATCAGACACAAGTGGAATGGCCTATTTCACTGATTGACATTAAATATTAAATTTTATTATTATCATCACTGATGACTAACCAGTAATCTCTACAAAACATTAATAAATGATTAAAAATTATCAAAAAATATTGAAAAAATGGAAAAAAAATGGTAAAAAAATCAAATGACAAAATTGGCAAAAATTAGATTGAACCTGTCGATACTACGTTTCTCCGGCAGATGGTACTTGCTGATCAAACTTTGTTTAGTGAATGGATCCGAAATTAAGCCCCGCAACTGACTTGCAGTGAAGTTCAATTTATTATTCATCTTAAATCTGCTATCTCCGGCGGCCGCCATTTTGTTTTTTGTTTCGAGTTATATTATTTTTATTAATTTTTGATCGATTTTTCGTTACTTTTTGCTTTTCCGCGGAAAAAACTGCTAAATTATAAAAACTTTTAAAACTTCCTTTAAGGGTTCTTAAAATATTTATCCAACAAGAAGCAACAAGTGTGCGATGGTCATGATTACGTTTAAAAGTGCATTCAATTATAACGAACATTTGAAGTGTAATTTTGAGTAATTTTAAACGTTTTAAAGTAATTTTACATGTAAAAAATTACTTTAAAAAATTAAAACTGTTAAAATATACTAAATTTATTAACATTATCTTAATTTTTACAATTGGTCTAACATTCAAAATTTGGTTTTTAAATTGTTATTAAAACACTGTGTCCCTAGTAGTCTAATGGTTAGGATTCGGCGCTCTCACCGCCGCGGTCGGGGTTCGATTCCCCGCTAGGGAGTTGATCTTTTTAATTTTAACAAATTGTTCTTTATTTAATTTTAATTAGTTTTTCTTTTTACCAATTAATTATTTTTTAATTAACTCGCTCTGTCTGTCTCTCAGTCAGTTGAGAACAAATATGAAACAATTTTTTTTTTCAGTTTGATTGATAAATTTATTTCTCCTAAAATTGAAAATATTTTAAAATATGAAAAAAAGAAAGATGGACTGAAAATAAATGAAAAAAATAAATTGGAAAAAATGTGCATGAATTTAATTAATTAATTAATTGGTTAATTGATCAATTAATTAAACCATTATTCATTTATTAATTTAATTTTTACGCCCAAACATTTCAAAAAAGTATCAATGAATAAAAATTTCGCTTTTGAAAAAAAAATTTCGAAACGAAACGAAAAAATTCTATTTAAAAAAGAATCTCATTAACCAAAACTAGATTATTATTATTATTATTATCATCATCATTATTATTATTACTATTATTATTATTAATATTTGTAGTAGTAGCAGTATTAATAGTATAGCAGCAGTGGCGGTCAGAAATTTACAAAAAATATTTTTCTATTTTTTTAACTTATTTAGTTGCTAAATACAATACATTAGTAGCAATAATACACACGCGCGCACACATACACACGCGCGCACACAAACACACGCACACATATACATACACACACACATACATACAGAACTATTTGAATTATTTTCAGTTCAGTTGAATCGCTTCAGGCCTAATTTTATATATCTTCTGTTTTTGAAAATTCATTCATTCACTCATTTGTTCGTTCGTTCGTTCATTCATTCATTCATTCATTCATTCATTCAGTCAGTCAGTCAGTCAGTCAGTCAGTCAATCACTCATCGTTCTGTCATTCGTTCAATTATTAACTCGACCTAATTATAAATTTTTATACAAGTTTTTGTTTGTGTGTTGATCTATCCATCCACTAAACGGATTTCATTCATTTACCAGTTGATTCCTCGATCTACCTATCAGTTCAATCATTTTCTTCACAGTTGTTTGTCAGTCGGTCGGTCAGGCAAATAATCTATGTTACTTAAACCTTGAACTTAATGGCTGAGGTATTTATAAGTTTCATCCCCACATTCATTAAATAATTAAACAAAAGTGTCTTACTTACCAATTAATTCAACTATACGGCCTAAAGCTCTCTATCTATTCACTCATTTATTCATCCCTTCGTTCATCCATCCATCGATCTATCTATCCATTCATCTATCTAGCTGTCAACCAACCAACCAACCATCCATCAATAAGCCAACCAGCCAGCCAACCAGCCAATCAAAAACTCAAATTTCGAAAGCTTCCTTCAATTCTTTCTCCTTAAGGCTTGAAGCATACTTCAATTGGTTCGAGACCATGTAGTGATTGCCTATGTAGGGTTTGCTACTGATGTTATTCTCTAAATTTAATTCAGGATCTTTTAGCCAGGATGACGAACGCACTCTATTCAAACTGTACCTAACCTGTGTACGTGTGTGTGTGTGTGTGTGTGTGTGTGCGTATTTGTGTATGTGTGCGTGTGTGTGCGTGCGTGTGGTTTGTTAATTATTAATTTCATTGCTGTAGACTAGTAGATTACAAAGCTAATCAAATTATCAATAAATGACTAATAAATTTTGTTTTGACGCTCGCTATTGGTCAGATGTAAACCAATCAAAATAATTATAAATTTCATAAACTCCACCCACTTTTATGACGTAATGAAGAAGCCCTTTCAAGAGTTCAACTGCCTCGGCCGATATTATAACAGAAGGGGCGACAACCTTCAGGTCAACACCCCTCTTCATCAAGATCAGTGGCTCGATTTCGACGTGATCCAACTGCGGCAGGGTAATGGCGGTGGTGGTGGTGGCAGTCTGTTGGTTGCTCTTTGACCCCAGATCCTTGACCTCTGAATTTTGAGCCGAACCGGGAATTTCGAAAGTATTGGACGATAAACTGACGGAATCGTTCACGGCATCGTCGGTAATCATATCAGCCGAGACGGTCTGAGGTACATTTCCAGTTGGGAAATTTGAAGGGCTGTTGTTTTGATTGGTGGCGTCATTTGAGGATGCTGAATGGACATTCCCTCCAGCGCTGTTTCGATTAACGGCTGCCGATGTAGTGATGGCGGCTGTGGCCGAGTTAGCAACCGCAACCACGCTAGAGCCCAACTGATTGCTCATAGCGATAGCCGCGTTAGCAGAAATCGAAGTATGAATAGGTGGAACAGAGGCGTAGGAACTATGAGGTGTCGTTACTGTCGAGGCTACAGTGGCTGTAGGAACCGTCAAGCAGATGGAAGCAGTGAACGGCAGCTTACTGGTTAGTAGCACGTGAAGACATACCCCCAGAGCCCAAACGTCAGCTGTTCTCGGGTTGAATGGCTTGTTCTCGATGATTTCAGGTGAGAGGTAGGCGGAATTTGCGTAGGAAGTCGTCTGCAGTTCGTCGCCGTTGCAGAACCGTGTTGCGCAACTTAGATCGCAGAGTTTCACGCAGTCGTGGTGGTCTACTAAGAAATTTTCGCATCTGAAATTTCAGTTTAGCGGCGTGCTGATGAATTCTTCTACCACACAGATTTATAACAAAAAACATTTTCAATGTCAAGATGTTGTCTACTAGATGAAAATAAAACAAATAAGAGAAAACATTTTTTAAAGATTCAGTCATTTAGATTACTATTTAACTTACGTTCAAATACAAGCTAAGAATTTTCACTAACAGCCTAGCACAGAGAAAGTTAAAACAATATCCATTGGAAAAGACAAGACACGGTACTCGGCACACAACAAATAGCACCTCCACACAGACAAACCTGATGTCTCTATGGACTATATTTTGTGAATGTAAGTAGGCCACTCCCTCCAGCATATCTCTGAAGTATCGGCGACAAATCGGTTCGGCCAATACGCTGCCAGGACTGGCTCTCAGCATCTGCTGCAGATTTCCGTAGTCGCAAAGTTCCATTAGAGAAACGTAGTGCTGGTCGATCTGCTCTACGTACAGCAGTTGGATGACGTTTTTGTGACGTAATATCCGGTGCAAAGCTATCTGGGGTTAGTTTTTGTGTGGATGAGTGAGTGAGTGAATAAGTGGATGAATGAATAAATGGATAAACTTATGAATGAATGAATGAATGAATGAATGAATGAACGTACGAACGAACGAACGAATGAATGAACGAGAGAATGTATAATCGATGATGATAATATTGCGATTATGTTTCCATTTGAAGCCTACTAAACTAAATTGTCAAAATTTTACAGAAAAAACCGTTATTAATAATTTAATTAACGGATGCAACAACAAACATAATTATCATCATAATTATTATAATTATTATTTTTAATAATTACAAATAATTTTCCATGAAGGTATCGTTACAGATGGTCCAGGAGATAATTTTTATAATTGGACATATTTAAATGCAGACAGGATGAACAATGCTACAGACGTGGGATCGAGATAAAAACTAATAGTTAGAAATTGTTAAGCATGCAATGAGGAATGATGAATCGCTTGTGAATTAATTAGAAGGTTGTAAAGTGATTAAAAGGTTGTAAATACATTTATGGGACGTGACACTCTTATGTGGCACATTTTCAAGCAGGTCGGTAGCTATGTAAAGAGGAGAGGTTCCAGAAAGGAACAACGAAAGAGAAGAGAACAAGGAAAGAAGACGGAATACAGTTGACATAGAAGTGAGATTTGACGCGAAGTTGTAAATCTGGTTTATGTAGCTATTTGGATTAATTTGATAATTTACAAGTTCAAGGGGTCAGTTATAACACAAATAATAATAATAAGCACATATACAGATGTCATTTGTGTGTGTGTGTGGTGTGTGTGTGTGTAGGTGTGTGTGTGGGCGAGAGAGAATAATAAGCACATATACAGATGTCATTTGTGTGTGTGTGTGGTGTGTGTGTGTGTAGGTGTGTGTGTGGGCGAGAGAGTAAAAACTATTACTATCACCTCCTCGGGCAGTGACTCTGTTTTTTGATGGTAACTTTGTGACGTTGCAAAAATTTTGGTCATCAGCTGATTGGATGCCCGGATAGCGTTGAGGGTAGCTGATTTCTGATTGGCTGTTGCCGATGACGTAGATTTAGGGGTGTGACACCTCAGTTTAGTTTCGTGGATCTTCACTGCCACCTTGTGTCGGAAAGTGAACAGCTGGCCGACAAACACGTGACTGAATTTGCCGCTAGATAGCAGGCTGGTCAGTTTCACTCCTTGCATGTCCAGTTTGTCCATAACCTTCCCAAATTTTATCATTATTTTATTATTCACGTTGTACATTGAATAAGTTTACGTGCATTGTTAAGAATGAATTATTAAGATGAATTATAAAGAATGAATTATAAAGGATGAATTAATAACCAGAAAGAATTATTGTGCAGACCTGGTTGATGCCACTGATATTTTTATTCATGGCCCTGAAGAGTTTGCACGATCTGCGGTTCGGGTTTTCGATCCATTTGTCGCCGAGCTCGCATTCAAAAGCAAACCGACGGACGGCAACTTTCTGATTTTTCCAGAAAGCATTTCCAGCTGCTAAAAAATTACTCTGATTGGAAAAGGGGTACGTTGGGCCGCCATGTTTTCCATTCTTTCCATTGAAAATCGAATTGAAAAACTCTGCACTGTTGACTGTAAACTTATAACTGTTCGTAGACTGAGCAAACTGATTATGTCCGGCAAGGTTGGTCAAACTGGAATTGCTCATTCGAAGCTGGAAGGGATGTGCCTGCGATTGCGACTGACCGATCGCGCTGGAATCCGAAACGTAGACCTCGTAACGATGGATACCCGGGCAGCGAGTTCTTTGATCTCCGAGTCCCTCGTTGAAATATCTGTGGTGCGTCTGATGGCTGGCTGCTCCGGAACTGGAAAGTGAGCAAGCTCCGCAACAGCAAGAACTGAATTCGTCATCGGCGCTCATCATCAGAGCGTTCAGTAGCGTGTAGTCGTCTTGCGAGGAAGATGAGGATGATGATGGCGATCCTACGGCTAATTGCTGGCTGGTCAGTTCGTCATGCTTGCTGAATTTCGCCTGTGTGGACTGATGGATGGAGGTGGTTGAGCTGTTACCATCGCCTCCGCTGCTATCTGCATCCAACGTCGACACGACCACTGTCGTCACTGACTCGCAAGAATCGATCTTCCGCTTTCGAGTCGTCGACGCACTCGTGTTGTGGCCACTCAGCAGAGAATCTGTAGCGTTTGGCGAGGCGTTCTAAATTATTAAAAAAAAAACTTTCGTTGTTAAAATATTCAGAATCAAAATATGCGCCATTGACGAGTGAGATTTAACATTTGCAATTGAAATTACGGCATAATAACTTTGAAATTATTATTATATGAATTGAGGTAAGAGATTTGGAGCAGTAAATATTTTAAACTCTCACCAAAGTTTTAGCCCTCGACTGCCTTGTTTCGAGTCTCGAATCTGAATGTTTCCTTGCACTGGACGGGTTCATTCTACAATATTTCACTCCTCTCTCCGATGCAAGTCCCAATATTTTTCACAATTTTTCCTCTCTCTCTCTTCTCTCTCTCTCTTCTCTCTCTCTCTCTCTCTCTCTCTCCCTCCCTTATTATTCCACACGTCTCGACCTGACTCAAGTATGGAAGAATTTCATTTTATTCTGCTCTCCAGCTAATTTGCGAAAGATGATTTGACGGTAGAGAATGAAAACTAGAAATTCTTAGCGACGGTAACTATTTATAGAGTCGCTTTAGCGAATCGAAGTCGGTTAGTCAAATGAATATAAGATCGGAATGGGTCAATTTTAGCCTTTTTAAATGAATTTATGAGCTGATTGTCATAGGCTAGGCTTAGACAAACTTAATGGCAGAAGTTTCAAGTCAGTTTGTTCCTGTAACCTTCCATAATAACATTTAATTATCGACTTATTAGAAGCTATCGTTCGAAACTTGTATTGATTTTGGATTTCCTATTTTTTTTATTCTACAAAATATGACGTTTTGGTTCTACTGTACGTATATGTACAGTATAATACATACTCTGGTTAATCTTTAACTGTTCAATGACTATATGTGAAAAATTGTTAATTATATTAGAAATAGTTTTCTTCAATTAAAATTTAACTTTATTTAGTTAATTTAATGATGCTTTTGTAGTGAATTTGGAATTAAAATAAAACATTGCATTTTTTGTCTGGATTTCAGACAATATTAACATATTTTTGCTGTTTCAAGTGGCAAAATAAAAACATTAAATGTAATTAAAAATTGAATTTATGATAACTACAATTATTTAAAACATTTAAGTGTATTTTGGAGGTGGTAATTAACAAACTTTTAAATAAAAAAGTTTGTTTTTGTACAAATTATTACAAATATCTTATTTAATACTATTTAATTTTATAAATTTTGTGTAATAAAAATGACATTATGTTTGAATATTTTAGGTTGAAATTGAGCAAAGATCCTCAACACATATTTTTTTTACCGTAAAAGTCCAAATTAAAGTTTCGTTTGTTTAAAATCCTTATTATCGCTTCTCCACTATTCCGATATAAATGTTTTTCCTAAAAAATCCTAATTTAGGCGTACTATTAGGCAGAAAAGTCATTTATAAAACTTTAAAAAATGTTTGGAGAAATTTAAGTAATAATAATAATTTAAATTATTGCCTCAATCTCGTGAAGTGAGCATTTGCAAATTTTTTTCAAACTATTCAATTATTAATTAACAATTATTTAAATTTAATAATTTAATTTAATTTAATGTTAAAATGTAAAAATAATTTTATGTTATTTAATTAATTTTAACGCTTTGTAGTAGTTGAAATGGGATGAACTAATTATATTGTTATTATAATTATATTATATATTTACTAACTAAATCTAACTACTAAATGATTACAATTAATTAAATAATAAATTAATTTAATTTAATTAATTAAATAAATTATATTTATTTGGTTTTTTTAAAAATGAAAGGAAATGTGATTATGAAAGTTACTTGTCCACGCTTCTCTTGAGAGATAGGCAGAGAGACGGGGCTTTCGTTTTAAGAGCACTTCAGGTTGAATTGTCCCAGGTCAGTGATCATGATGATGATGATGTGATGATGATAATGATGGGACAATTATGGTGATGATGATGATGTTGTAGTTATATGGTAATAATAGTTATGATTTAATGATGATGACGACGACGATGATGATACTTATGGCAATGATAATATAAAGACCTAAAAGAAAGGCTTTTATTTTTAGATTCGAGACCTCGTCTCAGATCGTCAGATTGGTCGAATGAGATTGCAGTTCTGGAAGGACGCTATAAATAACATCTACGAGGTCATCATAATAATGATAATAATAGTAATAATCATATTAATTATGATTATAATCGTAATTATGTTAGTAATAATAATAATCATTCATTCTTTCATGGTGAAGACAGGATCGTGTGATTCCTTCATCTCCTGTTGTAACTGAACTGAACAAGGTGATGATGACGATGATGATGGGGATGATGATGAGGAATAGGATGATAATTAATTAATACGAAAAATAATAAATTATAATTATTATTTTTCCTAGCTGATAAAGAGACATGATTTGTCCAGGGCATTGTTTGACAGAATTCTCAGAGCAAGGGTATGATGTACATACATACATGCATACATACATACATACATACATACATACATACATGCATGCATGCATGCATACATACATACATACATACATACATACATACATACATGAATACAAACAAACAAACAAACATACAGGAAAGCCAAATTCGTTCTGATATACCATTTTCTAACATAGCTGAGCTGGAGAGAGTGAGTGAGAACATTCATTCATCCACTTATTCTCTGATACTCCAGTTATGTGGTTGGTTGGTTGAATGACGGCTGATTGATTGAGTGAATGATTGATTGAGTGAACGAACGAACGAACGAACGAACGAATGATTTAATGAATAAATGATTTATCTGTCGGTTGATAATTGGATTTCTTTCCTTTTACTTATATCAGAGTCATCTTCATCATCATCGCTATCGCCATCATTGTAGGCATCGCTACCAGCCCCAACACTGCAAATGACGATGATGATAATAATCACAAAGATGACGATGATGATAATAATCACGATGACGTCATCCTGAATCGAGCAGTCGGCCATCTTGGAAAAGCCCAAGGAATAATAACACTTCTGAGAGCCATACCCCATAACGCAGCTAAAAATATCGTTTACATCCCCGTCAGTCTAATGATGAAGGTGATGATAATGATAGAGATGACAGTGGTGATGATGATGGCGGTGGTGGTTGTGATGATGGCGGTGGTGATGATGATGATGGGGATGGTAATAATGACTAATTGAAAAGTATATAAATATTAACCAATTTAATTTCTTTCTTTTTTATTCTCTCTCTCTTTTTCTCTTTCTCTATTCTCTCTAGCACGGCGTGACTCCACAAGAAGTTGTTTTAAGAAACAGAAATACTACTACCCCTACTAACATTAATAATAATGATAACAGTAATAATAAAACTATTAGTAGTAGTAGTAGTAGAAGTAATAGTAGTAGTAGTAATGGTAGAAGCAGTGTTAAAAATACTAAACTGGAAGAAGTTGCATTTGAGCTAGCAACCAAAGCCAATGAACACATGGAAAAGGTAATGATAATAAAGTTTTTTCCTTATTATTATTATTGTTATTATTTTTTATTGTTTTTATGTTCATTATGTATTTTAACATAAAAATTGTAGATTGTTGTATATATTGAGAATGTTTGTTGAAGGTTAGGAAGCATTGGAATAGGTTGCCAAAAGAGGCGAAGATCATCTTTCTTTCGTCCGTACGTTTCATTCCCTCATTCATTCGTTCATTCATTCATTCATTAAATTTATCATTCATTCATTCACTCACTCAATCCAGACACCGATTAACCTCTATCTGAAGTCCCTAGAGAGATGTGACTTCAACCCGCTAAATCCCAAACTGCAGCTCAGAAATTCCTGGCTACCCATCGTCCTTCTCATCAACAGGATCCGGCTCAAGATTTAGGAATTGGGATCAGTAAGGATTAGAATTAGGAAGAATATGATGGCGATGATGAGGACTGTGTGGATGATGATGGGTGGAATTCCCGGCTATTTATAGTCCCACTTACTAACCTTAAGCCCTGCAAGATCCAATTTGAAATTTAGGAGATGAAGAGAATGATGACGATGCTGATTGTGATGATGATAACCATTATGAAAATGATGATGATGGTTAATTGAGTTATTGGTTAATTGATTGATTGGTTGATTGATTGAGAATATTGTTAATGATGAATTTGTATTTATTTCATTTTTTAGAAAAATAAAATCGTGTAACTTTTATTGATCAAAAATTTAAAAAATTAATTCCAACAAACCAAAATAATTAAAATAAATTTGTTAAATAAATAAATAAAATGAATGTATGTATGAAAGAAAGAAAGAATAAATAAGTAAAGGAATAAGCGAATGAATAATGTTTCCCAACAAAAGAATTTTCATGATCAGTTACATTAGAAGTCAACCGTTATTATGTGTACAATTTTATTAGGTAATTGGCTATTTATTCATTCATTCACTCGTTCGTTCCTTCCTTCATTCATTCTTTAGCTAGTTCTTTCCTTCATTCATTTGTTCACTCACTCATTCATTTATTCATTTGTTTATCGATTGTATGTAAAGTTACGTTAAACTTTTTTTATGCAATCCCAAGAAGGCAACATCATAAGAAGAACAAAACAAATATGAATGAGCGAATGAATGAATATATAAAAGAAAGAAAGATTAAATGAATAACAGAATGAGTAAATACAAATTAAAACAATTTAACTTTAAAATGAAACAGAACAAAAACCAAACAACTTATAGAATGAGAACTTATAAATAGTAGCGACCACCCGAACAGCGTGATTGATAGTTGATCCAACATTCGGCCGAAGCTAAGAGCTGAATACCAAAAAACCGACAAATCTTATAAAAAAAAATCAGGGGTAGGCAAACTTCAGACATTGACCAAAAAAGTGAGTCACAAATCTTAAAAAAATTTCCCCCGGGTCGAAAAAATTCGCTATTCAAGTACATATGCGGCCCTTCAAAGGTAAAACAGTTCTCAATGCGGCCCTTACAGCAAAAAGTTTGCCCATCCCTGTTTTAGAAGGAAAATCAAGCTATTGAAAGTAACAGTACAAAAGGTTCCTGTCTTTCCAACACACATAATGTCTCTATATTTAGGTGTGTATGTATGTGTACGTACGTGTATATGTATGTGAATGTATATATATATATATATATATATATATATACACACGTTTGTATAACCTAAATATGAATTCATAAACATGTAGTGTATATATATGAGTACATTGTCTAAGATATATATATATACATATATATATATATATATACACGCTTATATAACCTAAATATGAATTCATAAATATGTAGTGTATATATATGAGTGCATTGTCTATCTTCATCGAGATAGTATTCAATTGAAAATCTGATAGAGTTGATTGAAAATCTGATGTTCCAACAGCTGTGATGGGCAAAAATAATTTTCTCACTGATGCTTATCATCAATTATTGTTCGAGAATCCAACAAATTGGTGGCTCAAGAGGAAATTAGAATAATCGGCTTTTCAAAAAGGCCGAAGCTGAACGTCAAATTTTGGCTAAACATTCGATGCAATTACACCCAAAAAAGTATAAATTAAATTAGGGATTTTATAAATACAAACGAACCAAATCACACACATACATATATATGTGTGTTGGGAAAAGACCATATTTTATATAATGTATATATATATATATAAATAATAATTGTTATAAATTAAAAAAATGATCTAACACCGAATTAGCAAATTTAAAAAGAAACGTGTGTATATGTAACTCAAGGCAAAATAGCATAACAAAAGTGTGTACGTCTGCATGTATGTGTACGTCTGTATGTATGTGTGTGAAATGTATATATATATATATATATATATATATATATATATATATATATATATATATATATATATATATGTATATAAGTTTGTCTAACTTAAATATATATTCATAAACTTCAACTTATAGTCAGTCTTTGTCAAAGCAGTATTGATAAATATAGATCTTGCTACGGTAATTGTTAACTTATTTCGAGATTTCTTCACCAATTTTCAACAAATCTTGGCCCGATTTCGACAAATCTTGACATGCCTCCGGCAAATCTTGATCTTTATTTGACAAAACTTGACCTTCTTCCGGAAAATCTTGACCTTTATTTGACAAAACTTGACCTTCTTCCGGCAAATCTTGACCAATTTCCGGCAAATCTCGACTGGTTTCTGGCAAATTCTGATCAATTTCTGTAACAATCTTACCAGTTAAATGATTACCCTGTTCATTTTTTGCCGCCATCGACAGGACATCATCATTTTTTAGCGCTTCATTAGCATCATTATGAACCCCACTTTCTTGCTTGTGCAGCTGCTCTAGCTGCTGCTGCTGGGTAACTTCAGTTTCGTTTGATGAATTTTCTTGCTGGGTAACATCACTTAAGTTCGCTGGATCAATAGTATTTTTATTAGTACTATTATCATCATCATTATTTTCATAAGTAGTAGTAGTAGCAGTAGTAGTAGTAGTAGCAGAAGTAGCAGTAGTAGTAGCAGCTGTAGTAGTATTATTGCTGACAACATTAGGTGCGTTTCTGTAATCATTATAATAAGCATCGTCGAAATAGTCATCATACTCATCACCATCATCATCATACTTTCCACCATCATCATCACCACCACAACGCTCGTCATCATCATCAACACCTCCTTCTTCATCGTCATCATCACCATCATCCCAATTTTCTATATCATCATTATCGTCGTCGTCAATGTTATTCATATCACCGTTTTTTCTATTATCTTTAGTAGCAGAAATAGTAACGTTACTATCGGTAATAATAGTAGTAGTAGAAGTAGCAGCAGCAGCAGTAGTAGTAGCAGCAGCAGCAGCAGTAGTAGTAGAAGCAGCAGTAGTAGCAGCAGCAGCAGCAGTAGTAGCATTAATATTATTATTATCATTACTATTATCAAGAGCGTAGAAATCGCAGTCCCAATTCTCCTCTTCATTATTATTATTATTATTATTATCATTATTATTATCATTATTATTATTATTATTATTATTATTGTTGTTGTTGTTGTTGTTGTAATCCTCTTTTATTCTCGACTTGCTAGCACTTTTACCATTGAACCTACCACTACCAAATTTGACGTTATTATTATTCTTATTATTATTATTCTTATTGTTATTATTATTATTATTATTGATATTATTTCTATTAGTTCTGTAGTTTCTAGATGCACCTCTGCCAAACATTTTGTTGCTGTTGTTATTCGTATTATTATTACTAACTTTAGTAGTAGTAGTAGTAGTAGTAGTAGTAGTAGCGGTAGTAGCAGTAGCAGTAGTAGCAGTAGTAGTAGTAGTAGCAGAAGTAGTCATATTACTACTGCTATTACCATCATCATTATTATTTTTATTATTATTATTATTAACTTTAGTAGTAGTAGTAGTTGTTGTTGTTGTTTTGTCTTTACCATTAGCGTTGTAATTAGTATTTTTATTGTTGTTACTGAAGACTCTATCCCTTCTAAACTTAGCATTATTATTCTTCTTCTTATCATCATCATCATTATTAGTATTATTGTTATTATTATTATTATAATTATTATTATTATTGTTATCGGGATTGTTGCTGGAGTTATGATAATGATCTGCTTGATGATGATGATGGTGGGGCAGTTGTTGTTGCTTGTAATGTTGTTGTTGTTGTTGTCGTTGAGACCTTTTATGCCTGATAGATGAGGAAGAATCAACATTTGTAGCGATCAACTTCGCCATCATCGTCACCATCATTATCATCACCATCATCATTATCATTACCCTCATCATTACTATCATCATCATCACTTGCATCGTCATCATCATCATCATCATCAAGATAAACAACAACAACATCAACAACAACGTTCCCCATTTTAAAATTTACCTATCCAAGTCATTAGTTGATGAAAAAGACGACGACGAAGATGATGGCAATGCTGATAATGATTGCATTGCCGTAGGTGCTGATGATGATGATGAAAATAGCGGAGGTGCTGATGATGATGATGGTGGTGGTGGGGGTAATGATGACGGTAATGTTGTTGTTGTTGGCTGGTTGAGATTAATTTTAATGATCAGCTTGTCAGTATCATCATCAATGAAGACGCTTCTGGATGATGATGCTGATGATGACGCAGATAATGACGAGTGAGGTGATGATGACGATACCGTCAGAACTTTCAGGTAATGATGATGATGTTGTTGATGTTGTTGTTGTTGATGTTGTTGTTGATATTGTTGTTGTAGATGTTGTTGTTGTTGATGTTGTTGCTGTTGTTGCTGTTGATGTTGTTGCTGTTGTTGATGTTGTTGCTGATGTTTTTTCGTCGTCATTGTAGTAGTAGCACTACTACTGTTTTTATCTGCAAATACTATTGAGTAATAATAATAATAATAATAATAACAATAATCATAATAACAATAATAATGATAATAATTAAAATGATAATAATATTAATTAAAATGATGATAGCAGTGCTTTTCTCCATCAGAATTTGGAAAAGATTTATCGCTGAAAAATATGTGTCAGCGGCAAATCTTCCAGCTAAAACCAAAGCCAACTACACCATGTGCGATCTTGAGCTTCAATTGGTAATGAAATCACAAAAGATAGGTCGAACAAAACAACAACAAAACAACAACTACTACTACTACTACTACTACAACTACAATAATCATAATAATACAAAACAACCTTCGTTCAGCAAGTTAGGTACCATTTTTTGGAATCTATGTTGCTGTTGTGGTTGATGTTGTTGTTGATGTTGTTGTGGTTGATGTTGTTGATGTTGTTGTTGATAATGATGCTGTTGTTGATGATGATGATTGCCACCTCTGATAGCCTTTATGAAAAATGTTAAAACTTAAAATCGAATTATCACCATCATCATCATCGCGATCATCATCATCGTCGTCATCATCATCATCGCCATCATCATCATCATCATCATCTTCCACTTACTCTATATGTTCCTCTCCCCCTGTATCCACCTCTCTTTTGCTGATGTTGATGATGATGACGATCACCATCACAATTATCATCATAACCGTCATTGTTATGATGATAATTGTTGCGTTGTTGGTGCTGATGATGATGGCGTTGTTGTTGTTGTGGTCTCGCCTGAGAATTCTGACAACGATAAGAAATGAAATAATTAACTAATAATAACAATGATAATAATAACAATAATAATAGTAATAATAATAGTAATAAACATACACTAACAGTTACATAACAAACAGAATGTTTAAAATGTTTGTACAGGTAAAAATTGAAAAATGCAAAGAATTTTGGAATGAATGAACGAATGGAATGAATGAACGAACAAATGAAAAAATGAATGAAGAGACGAATGAATGAATGAAGAGACGAATGAATGAATGAATGAAAAAATGAATGAATGAATGCATGAATGAATGAATGAATGAATGAACTAACCAACGAATGAATGAATACAAAAGTAATTAAAAAAAATTATCATCATCATCGTCGTCGTCGTCATCACTGTCGCCATCATCATCATCATCACCTTATTATCATCATCATCAACATCATCATCCTTTATCTTCATCCCAGCAGCCATCATCTTGTCCCTTTCGGCCTCCTATCAATGTTGAAATTTATGAAAATTATTATCAATTACGATAATAATAATAAATAAAAACAATAATAATAATTATTATTATTATTACAAATAATATTATTATTATCATTATTAATAATATTATTATAAATAATATTATTATCAGCATCAACAACGTCATAAAGCAATGGCACATTAAAGCAATGAACATGCACATGTGAAAAAAACCATGTGAAGAGTGCTTACATAATGTTACAGACGTGGGATCGAGATAGAAAAAAAACTACCAGTTAGAAGTTGTTAAGCATGCATTGGAGAATGATGAACCGCTTGTGAAATAATTAAAAGGTTGTAAAGTGATTAAAAGGTTGTAAAGTGATTAAAAGGTTGTAAAGTGATTTAAAGGTTGTAAATTCATTTATGGGACGGGACACTCTTATGCGGCACGTTCACAAGCAGATCGGTAGCTATATGAACGACGAAGAAGCAGAGAAGAAAGAACAACACGAAGAAAAGAAGAGGGAGAATTAAGAAGAGGCCAGAAGAAGTTTCGAGCAGATGAAGAGAGCATGTCATCGCGGAGAAGTTTCGCGTGCGAATTGCAAGCAAATTAGCAATAACATCCGTGGAAAAATTCCACAGCGGTTTGCCAGTGAGTTACGATAATCTTCCGAGAAGCGACTACCACAGAGGATTTACGGCCAAGAAACATCTGACGAGAGAAGCTTAATTATTGACGGTTGGCTTCATTCCGTGGTTTACCTGTCGATTAGTTATTCTGCTGCATTCTAACGATTTTAACCATTGAACAAACGAGTGATTGATCACAGCAATACACACAAGTGACTGCCAGCACTGTTTTCTTTACATATTATACACATACAAACATATACACGCTCACACACATATACACTCCCACACACGCATAAATATGAACTGAAAAAACTATCCTCTATTAAAGTGTTGAAAATTAAAAACTGCCTAAATATACCAACAAACAAACGAACGAACAACCAAGCAAACAAACAAACAAACAGACAAACAAACAAATGAAGCAAACAGTAAAAAAAACACCAACAATCAACATCTTCTTCCTCATCATAAATACTCTCACCATCATCATGACAATCTTTATTACTACTATCATCATCATAATTTAAACTTGTTAGATGATTAAAACATATAGAACATAAATCATTAAATTAAACAGACCCAGTCATATATATACATATATATATATATATACATACATATATTGGCAATAGACCATAATTTTTATAGAATATTGTAAATATATATATATATATAACCATAGAAAGAAAATTGAGGTAAATATGACTAAAAACATGCATGTTAGTTGTTAAATTAAACTCTTCAGATAAATTTTATATTAGAATTAACTTTTACTCGTGTGACAAATTTTAAAAATTGATTCTAGCAATGTGCTGAAACGCCGTTAAAAACGCATCTCAACAACAACAACAACAACGATTCTAGCAAGCTAGCTAGCAGCAAGCAGACCAGGGGTGCACCTAACTGCCAAACTAACAACTAACTAACGGCATATTTTTTTTCAATCTCTCTATTTATTCTTTGCATTTCCTCCACTCTTCTATCTATCACTATCTCCCTGGCGTCGTTTACCAGCCTCATCACTAAGAGGTCACTCTCACTAAAATTAGGCAAATTTTTAGGGGCATTTTGTTCACTTTTACCTCTGGTTCTTTTGCCGTGGTTGTTGCTGTTTGTTAAGTTGTAGTAGTGGTGATTGTGGTTTCTCCTAACTTTCCTAATTTGATAGATTCTATTTACAGTAGAGTTCTCTGGCTTATCCCGGTCCATTCTGTTAAAGTTTTTTCTTTTGGGGATTATATGTATTTCATTCACTTTGAAATTTTTACTAATTAAATAATAGTTGAAAAATATTTAAACATAAATTTAAATTAGTACCTAAATTATACAACATGAATAAAATTAAACAGTACAATTTTAGTCTCAAATAAATGAAACAATCAAAACAAAAGTTGAACAAGATACAGAGATGACTGACTGGTCTGCTACATACATATATATATATAATTAAAATTAAGTGTAGGAAATCTTCTAAGTATTGGATCAGCCCCAGATGTAATAATATAAATACTAATCATAATATTTGAACCACACTTTATATAATATATGTTATATATACAGGTATATATATAAATATATTATATATTTATAAATTTTTTCTATAGTAGCACCATAATTTGTGAAAATTCTCTTTTCAAATGTCATTTGGACTTGGTGGACAGGGAATATTGTTCCGGTCGTTTAAAGCCATCATTCGGACCTAAATTTAATGAAAATGTTATAAAATGTACAGAAAATAAATAATTAAATTTAATTATGAATAATTAATTAATTAACAATTCAATAATTACTTTGGTGGATACGACAAAACGTACGGATTTAGCTTACGTTGTGAAAGTTAGCAAAGTTAAGAACCTGTGGTTAATGGTTAAAAGTGAATTCAGATACTAAATTATTTCGAATATTGTATTTTTATTCTAGTTATGTGGATTTTATATAATAAAGGACGAAAAACGGACGTAATAAAGATTGAAATTATAAAATAATAAACTAGAATATACATGCAAGTATGGCTATCCGAGTATATACAAAATTAAGAAATATGATTATGAAGTTTTAAAAGTAACGAATAGTATAGGTATTGAACATGAACGTAGGCATGTAGTAACAAGTTTTTGTTGGAATATAGAAAAATGTAATTTACTGAATCTTGTTTTAAAAAAATAATTAAAATTATCGTCTAATATAAATTTTAAAATTAAACATATGTCGTTTTAAAAATTAATTTACAACGGCCTATCCCTGAAAACCTAACCGACAAAGAAAATATTTGGCCTCTGATTGGTCCAGAGTGGTTAGTAACTTAATCACGTGATTATTGTAAAGATTTCTTGTATATAAAGAAAATTTTCGAATGCATTTTATCGTCCGGAATTCTAGTTCTGTGCTGTTTTGCGGTTGTTGTGCTCGAGAAGTAGATTATTTCACGCTAAATCGTTCTAAAAACATTTTACTCGACTTTTAAAACATTTTCTACACTAATTCCTAACTTAAATTACAGTTTTTTTTAAGCACAATATTTTAAAAGGCATCGGTTAAACTGAAAAATGCCCCCAAAACCGGCAAGTAAAGGCGCGAAAAAGGCGGCCAGCAAGGCGAAGGCCGTGCGCACCGGCGACAAGAAGCACAAGCGCAAACGAAAGGAGAGTTACGCCATCTACATCTACAAGGTCTTGAAACAAGTTCATCCGGATACTGGAATCAGCAGCAAGGCCATGTCGATAATGAATTCTTTTGTGAACGATATCTTCGAGAGAATTGCCGCCGAAGCCTCGAGACTGGCCCACTACAACAGGCGTTCTACAATTACGAGCCGTGAAATACAAACGGCGGTCCGGCTGTTGCTGCCCGGGGAGTTAGCCAAGCACGCCGTCAGTGAGGGGACCAAGGCAGTCACTAAGTACACCAGCTCCAAATAACGTTCTGTCGTTTGATATGTTGTGGTTTCGTTTGATTTTGATTGGCTGGTTGATTGGTTGGGGCCTATAATTAGGTAGGTTTGGATTCATGTAAAGTTGTAAAGCAAATGATTAACATTTAGTTTATTTGGCTGGCTGGGTTAGAAGACAAAGTCTTTGACAAGATTGGTTGGGTGTCATTGATGTAGTGGAGTCTGTTCTGTTGGCTGGATGGCTCGATGATCAAAATTTTGGTTTAATAATTGTAGTGTTTTTTTATTTGGTTCTAGGTCATTAAATGGTTGGTTAATTTCTTCTGAGAACTGAGATCTTTGATTTGATCGGGCAGATTGATCGATAGTAATTTGTAATGTAATTGTAATGTGAATATTTAAATAACTGTTTTCGACAATTACATTATAAATATTAGAATAGCTCTTTTATATAGTTGAATTTTATGAGAAGATACTGTACAATTGCTGTTTATTATACTATGTTGTGTTGTTCATATGTAACAAGTTCAATTTTACATTCTGTGACTGATGAAAATTTTTAAACTTTGCCCACTAACTGTGCTTATTTATTCAAGTAATGGGAGAGGGTTGGTTGCTAACTCGATGTTCGACATCCAATTAGTTATCTTCCATCTATGTACGTAGCGAATATGACTTTCATTATCTATGTTGTATGTATGTGCCGTTATCATTGCTATGTTATGTAACTTGTATTATTTCTTTGTTTTTATTTTCTGCAATTTTTTCCAAGTTAGGTTAAATCAATACCCAATGCCAACAATAGTACCTAATTAATTTCAATGAGTTGTATTAGTGTTAAATATATGTATATATAATATATATATTCATGTTTACTTGATATTTTATTTTGATTGAATGATACTATAGATGTATATATGGATATTATCTATATATGTACGGATGTGATATAGATATATGTTTCTGGGTCGTGTATATATGTGTGTGCTAGATATGTATCTGTCAGATACATGATAAAAGATTGTATCCTAAAAAGGTGTTTAGGACATTTTTTTGTAAGTTTATAGAGTTTCTCATCAATTAAATAATTAATTATTTAATAATTAATTGATCGACTTATTGATTAATGGTTGAGTTAATCATCAGATTGATTGATTATATTTTGGATTAATTATATCTTGTCTTTGCAAGTTTAAAAAAAGAATTTAGTAAAAAATGCGTTCCATTGATGTGAAATGTGTTGTGTGATTTGCATCTAATTAATTAAAATCATTTAAAATAGATTTAATTGAAATAAAACTGCTTTAAACAGTCTAGCTGAGTGGCTGGTAGTTGTTATAGCATAAGAACGACGAACACATTATGGTATTAATATAAAGAGATGTCAACAATACATACACATGCTTGGATCTCAGCTTCTCTGCGCGCTATACAAACTATGTGTGTACATATTTATATATATGTGCGTATGTATATGTATGTGTGTATGTACGTATATATATATGTGTGTATGTACGTATATATATATATGTGTGTATGTACGTATATATATATATGTGTGTGTTTGTATGAGTGTATATATATATATAGTTGAAATTATGAAAGCTGACAGGCATTTCGTTTGACGATGCTTTGTTGACAGATTGATGGTTATAAATAATAATTGTAATAATAATAATTAAATAATGGTAATAATAATTAATACTACTACTAATAATCAATAATAGTGGTTGTAGTAGTAGTAGTAACAGTAATAATAAACTCGTTGATTAGCAGTTTTATAATTAATTGGGATAATTGCTGTCATTTAAGTAAGGAACGTACCGGCTGCTGATTAAATACTTATTAAATTAATAATAATTTGTAATTAATGATAATAATAATGATAGAACAATAAGAGATAAATTTCCGGAAAATGTCATCTGACGACGATAATGATTCGTACACACTAACTGACCAAGAATTAGGCATACGTAAGTTGAGTATCAAACGAGTTCCATCGGCCAATGAGCTTCTCTATGACCTGGTCAACAAGAACTGGCCCCAGACACCCATAAACATAAGGTTGGTCATGATGATGATGGTGGTGGAGATGATGATGACGACGGTGGAGATGATGATGACGATGGTGGTGGAGATGATGATAATGAGGAGGAATTTGCAATTTAGTTGCAATTTGGTAATTTCTTCATCGTAATTATCTTCTTTCTCTCTCTTTCTCTCTCCCTTTCTTCCTCTGTCTCTCTCCGTGGTTTTCTTTCTCTGTGTCTTTCTCCTCACTCTTCTTCATTCGTTCTTCATATACCTTCCATCCATCTCATTCCTTCCTTCTTTCATTCTTTCTTTCATTCCTCCTTCCTCAAACACAGGGTACAGGAGATTGGGAGCGAATTTTTCGAAGAGTTCTCACGCGCTCTCCAGAGTTACAGTAATTTTAAGGAGAGATGTTCCGAGCAAGTGGTTAGAGGATGATGATGGTGGTGATAGTGATGATGATGATGGTGGTAATAGTGATGATGATGATGATGGTGGTGATGATGATGATGATGGTGGTTATAGTGATGATGGTGATGATGATGACGACGAAGACGATTACAGCGAAAGTTGTCGCAATGGAACATAAATATCAGACGTTTTATGGAAGTTTTATTACATTCAAAATAACATCAACAACAACATTCTCAACAACAACAAATTCAACAACATTCTCAACAACAACAAATTCAACAACATTCTCAACAACAACAAATTCAACAACATTCTCAACAACAACAACAACAAACGCAACAACAACGCCAAGCATTCTATTGGTTTTCGGCGTGAAGGCAGCAAATATGAGCAATATATCGTACAAAATTCATATTAAAGGCATGGCATGG
>NW_008705301.1:331775-335794 GCF_000326865.2 Helobdella robusta | reverse complement strand
GTATGTATATATGTATTTATGTATGTATGTATGTATGTATGTATGTATGTATGTATGTATGTATGTATGTATGTATGTATGTATGTATGTATGTATGTATGTATGTATGTATGTATGTATGTATGTATGTATGTATGTATGTATGTATGTATGTATGTATGTATGTATGTATGTATGTATGTATGTATGTATGTATGTATGTATGTATGTATGTATGTATGTATGTATGTATGTATGTATGTATGTATGTATGTATGTATGTTAAAACCAAATCATTGACGAATGACACCAAAAGCCAAGCGTCTGACTAAATTTGATTTTATTTGCTATAACGTCACTCAACCCCGTCGGCATTCAACTCCACATTTTCCAACACACAGACGCGCAAAAACCGCTGCAGAATGCACAAGATATTATTCATAGCAAAAAAATATTCCCTACTATCGCCTGACCTAATGCTGATATTTTTACAAATCCGATTGAAAAACCCGGAGGTGATACGGTCCATGAGGCCGAGGACCTCGATACAAATCGGTAAAAACTCCATCGAGGGGAGAGCTCCGTCGTACTTTTTGATCTTCTCGTCAGATGCCCTGGTTGCAGCCAAACCGCTTTCTTTGCTAGTAAGCTGCACGTAGCGCTCAGCAAAGGTGCCCGGAACGGTAACGTCCCACGCCAAGCACCTGCCGGCTCTCCAAGGGATCAAGGTACACCCGTCAGGGCGCTTACCGTCGTGCGCCGCAATGCCCGACGGTTCCTTTAAAACCGGAATTGAGGCCTTGGAGAAAAGTCGGCACACAAAATCGTTTATGGCTGAATGTCGCTGCTGGCGACCTCCGCCCAAACGACAAACAAAACCATGATGGCCAAGTTCATCCGCCTCCGCGCCGCACCTGCATGTATATCGACTCTGAACGGCCAACCCCAGACGGAAGCCAATGGCTGTCCTGACCGTTTCGTCGTCCAATCTGATACCCACCGACGTATTGGGCAAAGATCTCAGCCAGCCGCAACTCGCCTCGCTGGAAACTGCCAGCAAGCGAGCTGAGGTCGCCGAGTCAGGGCTTGAGGAAAGCAACTCTTTGAATGTGCGTTTATATGCTTCCTCCAAAATGTTGCCCTGGGAAAGGTCTGTTGGTTAGATTGGAGTCGGTGGGGTACAGTGCAGGCTACTAAATTGCCGAAGAAGGGCAGACTGTAGGTCAAGCGTGGCAGATGCGGAAGATTTATAAACAATTGGTGCAAGCTGAACCACGCTTAGTAACCCCAGTCCCCCAAATCGTACCGGCAGCTGAGCCTGAGACCAACCCTTGTCGGTAATATCGACGTTACATATTGCTGAGAGGGCCACCCGCAGAGCACCCTCAAATTCGCCCAAAATGGCCGCATTAACAAAGTTGGATGTGCGCAAAAAATACATCAATTTCGGCAAACTGAGGGCGCCGCGGATGATTGTCAGCGCGTCGTGGAGCGGGAGAAGAGAGACACGTTCGAGGGCAAATCTTAGCTCAAAAAGTTTTTTATTAAAAAACCTGTCCTGATGATCGCCGGCCATCATTGGAGTGCCTAAAAAATTTAATGATGAATGAGGCACTGTGGGGACATTAGCCAGCACGTGTGGCATTTGAAACGTGTCATTTACTTGCCAGCCTCCTCCAGAAATTCCCCACCGCGATGGGTCTGATCCCTCCGTCTTTTTTGTTTAAAGCCACCAGACGGCCCCCAAAAAAGAAACGGCTAACCGCGGGAGGGCAGACCCCAGATAACAACAAATTTACAAACCGGGTGAGGTTATTTAACAATTCATCGGTGGGCGTCGGACCGGAAAGTAAATCCTTTATGTGCTGAGGCCTCAAGCCATCAAGGCCTCCCGATGAACCATTATTAAACGACTTTAAAGCCGTCAACACCTGGGCTGGTGAAACGCAACCATTGGACGGCTCCTGCGCGGGGAAAGCTCGCCTGTTCAATGGAGCACTGGGATAAATAGCTTTGAGTTTAGCGAGTGTCTCAGGCGAGCTCTCCGCCAGGCCTGCGGGCGAACAAGCAAGTCTGACGGCCGCCGAGAGACTGCCCTGTTCAATCCGAGTGGTTACTGCACTAATCCAACTGTTTGGATTGTGCTTACGCGGTTTGGTGTTGTGGTCAGTGTTGAAGCTTGCCACAATAAACTCGACCTCGGTCGAACTGAATTCGGCCAACCGTTTAATAACGTAATTGGCTTGATTAGTCCTGCGACCGCCCCTGGTTGGCTTGAACAAAACAAATGCGAAAAAACATTGGAGCCTGCACCAATGGGCCGCGTCGCAGGGATCATCGCAAACGGCCGTCAATAAAGCCGACAATGCTTTAGATACCTTGTCTCTGCACGGTTTGGGAACGTGATCATACAGATGGGCAGTCCTCAAAACGACCGTCAGCCTGTCAA
Organism: Helobdella robusta; assembly: GCF_000326865.2. Taxonomy (NCBI): domain Eukaryota; kingdom Metazoa; phylum Annelida; class Clitellata; order Rhynchobdellida; family Glossiphoniidae; genus Helobdella; species Helobdella robusta. The sequence goes on along the minus strand of NW_008705301.1, from coordinate 333,366 downwards.
AAACATGAAAAAAATCCACTTGGGAGGGACTCTCCGAGACTGACGCCAAAGAACCGCGTGTAGCAACATGAGGGTTGATGACAGGTGCAGCGGTAAGCGGCGGTCGCACGGAAGCAGATGAACCAGCCGGAGGCTGGTCGGCTGCCTTGAACGAACCAGGGCATTCCTGGCCCTTCACTTTGCCTCCATGTCGATATAGTTTACCGTCCGGTTTTATTTTATAATGATTTAAACAAACCGTGCATTGGTATAGGACCGGTGCCATTACGTCAACGAAATAAAATCAAAAGCGAGTAGATAAAACCGTGTGAACAGTGATAAAATAAAATAAATAAAATTGTGGTGAAAATAAAAAGGTTTAATTTAAAATTTAAATAAATTTAAAAATTAAAAGAAAAACTGGGAATGAAACAGAGAAAACAAAAATAAATATTAATGAGCATTGTACGGGGCATCTGTAAAAGCCCACAGCTGTTGTTAAAGTATGCTAAAGCTAAAATTAAAAATTTGAGACCACAAAAGTTAAAAAACCAACCGAACGGCGGGAACCTAATCCGAAAAAGGGCAAAAAAGCGACAACCAATAAAAACCACACCAAAAAAACCGAAATTATTGCAACAAAAACCTTAAAAACCAGAAATATTACTAAAAATTAGCGAAATACTAAAAATGAGAAAGCCGACACCAGCTGAGCGAACGTGTGTATGTATGTATATATGTATGTATGTTAAAACCAAATCATTGACGAATGACACCAAAAGCCAAGCGTCTGACTAAATTTGATTTTATTTGCTATAACGTCACTCAACCCCGTCGGCATTCAACTCCACATTTTCCAACACACAGACGCGCAAAAACCGCTGCAGAATGCACGAGATATTATTCATAGCAAAAAAATATTCCCTACTATCGCCTGACCTAATACTGATATTTATATGTATACTAATATGTATGTATGTATGTATGTATGTATGTATGTATGTATGTATGTATGTATGTATGTATGTATGTTTGTTGTGTGTATGTAAGTTAAAAAGGTTGTGGGTATGCGTGTATTTATATGTACGTGTTTGTTTGTTTCTCTCTTTCTCTCTCTCTCTCTTTTCTTTTTTTTTCTCTCTATCTCTTCTTTCTCTCTCTCTGTGTGTGTGTTTCGTTATCAGTTTCATCATCTTAATAAGCCAGCAGTATCATCAGATACATCGTCATAGTGTCATTATCTTCATCGTCATCATCATCATCATCATCGTCATCATCATTATAACCCAAAAACAACAATCCTTAAAAACTCATTGCTTTCACAGCAAATTAAATTTCCCAATTTCATAGACATCATTTATAACGCTGATTTAAATTGAAAAAAAAATTAATAAGCATCATCATCCTCATCATCATCATTGTCGTCAGAATCATCATCATCATCACTATCTTCTTAATCATCATTATACCCACACTCATCATCACCACCGTCATCATCATCATCGTCGTCATCATCAGAATTTATTTAAAAGAGNAATACGTATCAGTGGACTCAGAGGGTATCGGATTCAATCCGGACGATATGAAGCTGAAAAGGAAGACGTGAGTGGGA
>NW_008705301.1:318933-328933 GCF_000326865.2 Helobdella robusta | reverse complement strand
CTGATGTAGTTAGATTCACCATTCATTCAATCATTCATCCGGCCATTCACCATTCATTCAATCATTCATCCGGCCATTCACCATTCATTCAATCATTCATCCGGCCATTCACCATTCATTCAATCATTTATCCGGCCATTTTTTTCCTCAGCGATCTAGAAGATGTGAGAACCGATAAACTGCATTTGGACGTTTGGTGAGCTTAAGTTCACTTTTATCAACCCCGTCATCATCACCATTATCACCACCATCATCATCACCACCAGGGATAGAGATGATGATTTTTCCGTGGTAGACTCTGCGAAAAAGCTGAACGAAGTGAAGGGGATCAAAGGTCAGGATCATTACCATAATCTCCGCCAACATCATCATCATCTTTATCAGTATCATCAATCATCATCTCTATCAGAATCATCATCATAATCATCACAAACAACACACGCGACATCGTCATCATAACCGACCGACCAATCACGTGGCAGGCCTTGGGAGGTACTTCAAACAAATCGCCCAATCAGCTCGAGCCAATAATGACGGGAATGTCGACGATTTTATGGGCACCATCGAAGTATTGTTGTCGGTAGGTTATGATGATGATGATGATGATGATGATGATGGTGGTGGTGGTGATGAATCATATAACTTCACCAAAAACCTGGTGATGATAATGATAACGATGATGATGATGATGATGACGATGTTGTGGGTGGCGTCGTGATGATGATGATGGTGGTGATGAGGACGATGATGATGATGATGGTGATGGTGATGAAGAGGTTTTTTTTTATAAGGAAATACCGTCAACCGGTTCAAATAAGTGGTACGACCTTACGAGCAGGTCAACAAAATCAAAAGTTCAAGGTCAAGTAAGGTGATTAACGTTAATTCATTCATTTATTCGTTCGGTCTATCATTTGTTCTTTCACTTATTCGTTCATTCATTCATTCATTTTTTATTTAATCCATTCTTTCGTTCGTTCCTTTATTCTTTGTTCGTTCACTCACTCATTCACTCACTCACTCATTCACTCACTCACTCATTCACTCACTCACTCACTCACTCACTCATTCACTCACTCACTCACTCACTCACTCACTCATTCATTCACTCACTCACTCACTCACTCACTCATTCACTCAGATTAGAGTTGCACTTAGCGACCCGGGAGGACAGATGGAGAGATGGTGACGATGGCGACGATGAGGAGCTATCTGAAATGAGGGAGCACAAGAATCTGATGCGTACATTCATCGAGTACGAGTGCAACCTGGCCAAGGTTATGGTAATGATTGCGATGATGATCTCGATGATGATGATGATGATTGTGATTGTGATGATGATGGTGATGATGGTGGTGGTGGTTATGATGATGATCGCGATGATGATGATTGTGATGATGGGGATGATTGTGATTGTGATGATAATGATGGTGATGATTGTGATGACGTTTTTAATGAGTGAGAGAAATGAATAAAATAAATTTTCAAACGGATCAATGGAAAGAGCAATAGTTGATCGATCAAACGATTGAATGAATGAATGAATGAGTGAATGAGTGAATGAATGAATGAATGAATGAATGAGTGAATGAATGAATGAATGAATGAATGAATGAAGGAATGAATGAATGAATCATCATCAACATCGTCAACTTCTCCACAGGAGAATGGTGAAGAATGGAATGGTGAATTATCGAAAGAGGCGCGAACAATCTTGCACCAACACGCTATTCAGGGAGACATCAGTGATGTCCGAAAGGACATTTGGTCGGTTTGTCTTTCATTCATTCATTCATTCATTCATTCGTTCATTTAATTTCTAATTCACTCATTCAATTACCTACTCATTCGTTTGTTCGTTCGTTCGTTCATTTATTTTTTCGTTCGTTCATTCATTCGTTCGTTTATTCGTTCGTTCGTTGTTGATCGATTTATTGAAACATTATTGTATAGGATTTCATCGTTCTTTTTAAATTCGAGTGATTATTTTTTGGCAACAACAACAACAAAAACACAGACAACAACAACAATAATAATATTGTTATACAATAATAACAGCAATAATAATAAATGTAATTTTTTAGGTTTATTCATTATAGAGTTGATCCTATAGCATTAATTCATTGATAGCTTTATGATTTATAGATTGTTTTGTTTGATTTTTTTAATATAGTTTGTTCGTTCATTCATTCCTTCATTCATTTATTTATTTATTCATTCATTCATTCATTCATTCGTTCATTCATTCATTCATTCATTCATTCGCTCGCTCACTCACTCACTCACTTGCTCACTCATTCATTCATTCATTCATTCATTCATTCATTCATTCATTCATTCATTCATTCATTCATTCATTCACTCACTCATTTATTTATTCATTCATTCATTCATTCATTCATTCACTCACTCATTTATTTATTCATTTATTCATTCATTCAATTCCAGCTGGTGGCTGGCGATGGTCCACCAGTACTGTCGCAAGCTTTTCAGCGTCGGCTACTTGCTGGACAGTTTGAACGCCCTGGAGTCAAAATGGAAGAATTCATCTTTATATAGAGAAGATGCTAGTGACGATGGCGAATGAATGAATGGAGGAATGATGGTATGAATGAGTAGATAAATGATTGAAGGATTGAATGAATGGATGGACGAATGATGGAATGGATGGATGGATGAGCGACGATGATAAAGGAACGTATGCCAGAAGATTTGTAAAAGTTATGAGTAAATGAATGAACGAAAGAATGGTTGAATGAATGAATCAATGAATTAATTAATGAATGGATGAATGAATGAATGAACGAACGTATGAATTATGATTGACAGGAGGAAGTTTTAGCTCAGTCGTTCAAGCAGTGCGTGACCTTCCTCTTAAAAGTGATCGACTTCAAGATTGAGCTAACTGGCGGTATTATCGTTGATCTTAATGCTATAAGAACAACGCTAATGTGAGTTTTGATGATGGTCATTCATTCATTCATTCACTCATTCATTCATTCATTCATTCATTCATTCATTCATTCATTCATTCATTCATTCATTCATTCATTCATTCATTCATTCATTCATTCATTCATTTATTCATTTATTCATTTATTCATTTATTCATTTATTCATTTATTCATTCATTCATTTATTCATTCGTTCGTTCATTCACTCATTCATTCATTCGTTTATTCATTCGTTCATTCATTCATTCATTCATTCGTTCACTCATTCATTTCATCATCATCATCATCGCCACCGTCATCGTCATCATTACCAGGTGCTTGGTGAAGTTATACGACTCCAGTGTATTCCAACATTGCTTACCCTTCCAAGCTTCGTTGAAAGCTGAAATTATCGGACTTATAAAAGTTATTATAATTATTATTATTATGTTATTGTAATTAGTTGTAGTAGTAGTAGTAGTAGTAGTAGTAGTAGTAGCAGCAGCAGTAGCAGTAATAGTAGCAGCATTTTTCTTATCATTGTTTATTATTACTATTGTTGTTATTATTATTATTTTTGTTATTATTATTATTGTTGTTGTCGTTGTTTGACTGACAGGATTTATACGCCTCCTCTTACAAGCAATTTAGAAGCAGCAAAAATATTTCAGCCGGGGTCCGTAACGATGATGATGATGATGATGTGGTGATGATGATGATGTGGTGGTGATGATGATGATGATGTGGTGATGATGATGATGTGGTGGTGATGATGATGATGTGGTGGTGATGATGATGATGTGGTGGTGATGATGATGATGTGGTGGTGATGATGATGATGTGGTGGTGATGATGATGATTGTTATCGATAATATTATACGGCGATGATGACGATTTTGAATATGAAAATCTAAAGAATTTTTTCATCATCACCACCATCATCACAATCACTACCAACATCATCACCACCATCGTCGTCGTCATCATTATCAGGAGCAAGACCTGATTAAAAGATACACGTACATCATAAGAAACCTCATAATCACTCTGATGATCGGCAAAGACGTTTACAACTCCCTGTTCTTAAGGTAGTAATTATAATTATATATTTAATTATAATTATAAATTACTACCACAACTACTGCTACTCCTACTACTGCTGCTGTTGTCGTTACTACTGCTACTACTACTGCTGTGTGGCTACTGCTGCTACTGCTAATACTACTGCTGTGCGGCTACTGCTGCTACTACTACTACTGCTGTGTGGCTACTGTTGCTACTGCTGTTGTGTGGCTACTGCATCTACTGCTACTACTACTACTACTGCTGTGTGGCTACTGCTACTACTGCTACTACTATTTCTGTGTAGCTACTGCTGCTACTACTACTGCTGTGTGGCTACTGCTGCTACTGCTACTGCTGTGTGGCTACTGCTGCTACTGCTATTACTGCTAATGATGATAATAATTTTTTTATAGTACCGTCAATGTGGATTTTTTCAGAATTGCTTATAAGAAATCGTACATGCTGGTTCGTCGTCGTTGTTGATGTTTTTGTTGACGATGATTGACGATGACGTCATTTCTGTTGTTGTTGATGTTGGTAGGAAGATGACACGATGATGACGACGACTTTGTCGTTGCAATCCAATGATTAGTCGGTCAATCATTTGATGAAATAATATTTCAATGTATAAATCATATTTCTACTTACCGTTCCAAAATTCAATCAATCAATCAATCAATCAATCAATCAATCAATCAATCAATCAATCAATCAATCAATCAATCAATCAATCAATCAATCAATCAATCAATCAATCAATCAATCAATCAATCAATCAATCAATCAATCAATCAATCAATCAATCAATCAATCAATCAATCAATCAATCAATCAATCAATCAATCAATCAATCAATCAATCAATCAATCAATCAATCAATCAATCAATCAATCAATCAATCAATCAATCAATCAATCAATCAATCAATCAATCAATCAATCAATTACCTTCAATCAATCAATTAATCTTTCAATCAATCAATTAATCCTTCAATCAATCATCCAACTCATTCCATAACTAATCCACACTCAATTCCTGATGCATTTTCGCAGCTCAGCAAGGACTTACCGAACGATTTGAACGACTTGTTATCCCAAAGTGACGAAAATTGGGATAAGATAGGATATCAGGATGATGATGAGGATAGCTATAATTCCTGTATCCCAGTTTTTAAGCTCTTCCTCGTCATCAGAAAGTTTTTTAATCTTTCAAGATATCTTAGCGAAAGGTTGGCTGATTGATTGGTTGGTTGATTTACTGTGATTGGTTGATTGATTTACTGTGATTGGTTGAACGATTGATTGGTTAACTGCGATTGGTTGAGTGAGCAAATGAATGATTGAATGGGTGAATGAATGAATGAACGTACGAACGAATGAATAAATCAACGAATGACGAATAAATAAAAAAAATGAATCACTTTTTCGTTCATTCATTCATTTATTCATTTATTCATTCATTCATTCATCCATCCACTCATTCATTCATTCATCCAAGTGACCGAAAAGAACTGCCCCCACTAAACTACAACCCATCAATCAAGCCCTACTTGAACCATTGGGTTGACATCGTTGACAACTTACTCACTAGAAGACTGAAGTTTCTCGATCATCTGGAAAAAGTTACGAATAATTATAATACTTATAAAAAAAAAATAATAATAATAAACATCATCATCATCAAAATCGTCATTTTCTTAATTATTATGGCGATGATGATGAAGACGATGATGAATGTTTAGTCATCTCTCAATTTGTACGTTTTCTTTAGACACCACTTTTATTATCATCATTATTATTATTATTAATTAATATTAATATTAATTATTATTATAATTACTTATTATTATTATTATTAGGTTGAAAAAGTCAGTGACGAAATCGTCCAAAGCAGTTTGGCTGTGGATGTAGCTTATTGCTTCGGACAGGTTGTACAGATGACGGTGATGATTGTGATGATAATAATCCATTCATTCGTTCGTTTTTCCATTTATTCGTTCTTTCATTCATTCGTTCATTTATTCGTTCATTTCAGTTTAATTCATTCATTTGTTCGTTCGTTTATTCATTCATTCAATAGCGAAAGTTATTGAGCCCGTTGTGTCCGCCAGACTTGAACTATTATTGTAATTGTTATGATGATGATTGTTATTTTTATTATTTATATAATTATTTTTATTTATTATTATTATTATTATTATTATCATAATTATTATTATTATTACTATCATAATCATCATCATCATAACTGGTAGGTGGTGAATTTTTGGTTGAACTTAAGATGGCCGGATGATGAAGGAACCTATGCCAGGCGATTTGTGAAAGTTAGGAATGAATGAATGAACGAATGAATGAACGAACGAACAAATGAATGAATGAATTGATGGATGAATGAAAGAAAAATTGATGACTGAGTGAAATTCATTCATTCATTCCTCTCCCGTTCATCCATCCATCCAGATAATTAGCGAAGGTTCCTTGGAAATAACGGAGATGATGGTGCAGAAACTGACAAGAGCCGGATATTACGACGAAATCGGGCAGTTCGATATATCGGAAGAGGCAAATGATGATGATGATGTCGAAGAAAATGATGATAATGATGATGATGAAGAAGAAGAAGATAATTATAATGATGATGAAGAAGAAGATAATTATTATTATTATTTTTATATTATTATTATTACTATTTTTAGCTCTGCATAACGATAAATAACATGGAGCAAGTCAGAAAGGCCTATTTGGCCGCAGCATCATCATTCATAATTGCCAACTCTGATTGGCTAACCGTTGATGTATGTTTATTATTATTTTATTTTTATTATTATTATGTTATTATATTATTATTATTATTCATATTATTCATGAATGAATGAATGAATGAGTGAATGAACGAACGAATGAATGAATGAACAAACAATAATAAAAAAGGAGAAACGAAAGAACGAAAGTAAGAACAAGCTGGTACGGGACCTGATGACGCAGACCGATGAGCTACTGGTGGAGAGCATCAAAAACGTCAGCGACAAAGTAGCTGATAAGGTTACGATCGCGGCGACCGACGACGATGATGATAATGATGATGATAATGATGACGATCATGATGATGACGATGGCGATGACGTCATAATCATCTTCGTCGTCATTCTCACAGATGAGGCCTGATATTAAAAAAGTTATTTTCCATTTGTGCTGGGCTCCAGAGGCGGCTTCCCATCATGAGGTGAATGGATGGATGGATGGATGGATGAATGAATGAATGAATGAATGAATGAATGAATAAATGAATGAATGAATGAATGAATGAACGCAATCAAAATTATAATTCTGACAACTAATTGATGAGAATTTTAACCTTTTTCTATTAAATCGCGGAAACCCAGTCTGAAAATCATTGCTCTAGATATATTTATCATTCATTTATTTACTAGTCCATCCATCTATATTTCATCCTTTCATTCATCAATTCATTGTATCATTCATTCATTGTATCATTCATTTTATCATTCATTCATTCATTCACTGAGTTATTTCTGTCAGTCAATCATCAACTTGATGAATTACTTGGATGGGAACCTTGCAACGGTGAACAAGTGTCTGCTAAAAGCGAACTTCCAAAGGATACTTCAATCCATCTGGGTTGAAGTTCTAGAAGAAATTGATTCCATCATTACTACTTCCGTTGAAGTGAGAAACTGTTCATCCATTCATCCATTCATCCATCCATTCATCCATTCATCCATCCATTCATCCATTCATCCATTCATTCATCCATTCATCCATTCATTCATCCATTCATCCATTCATTCATTCATCCATTCATCCATTCATCCATTCATCCATTCATCCATTCATCCATTCATTCATCCATTCATCCATTCATTCATCCATTCATCCATTCATTCATTCATCCATTCATTTACCCATTTTTCTGTTCTTTCTCTCTTTCTCCATTTCATTGCTTCATTCCTTCAGTCACTACTAATTTATTCATTCATTTATTCTCTCATTCATTCACTTACTTAGGAAATAAACGAAGGAAAGTGGATTCCAAAGCGATTGCACCAATCGTTGAACGTTCTGTTGGATTTTTTCCATGCCGGTGGAAAAGGGCTGACGAAGGAGATGCTGAAATGTGAACTCTATCAGGTTAGCTGGTTGGTTCATTTGTTGGTTCATTTGTTGATTGATTGGTTGATTGATTGGTTAATTGATTTATTAATTGGTTGGTTGATTGATTGGTTGATTGATTGGTTGATTGATTGGTTGATTGATTGATTGAAAAAGTCTGTAGTTGGAAGATTGGAAGCCATGATGATGACAGTTTTTGAGCTCATCAACGAATTTTACAAACAAAAGTTACTCCTTCAAGTTGGTTTTTATTCGTTTTTTTTTGTTTCAAACCATCTATTCATCTATTCATCCACAAATCAATTCACTCATTCATTTATTCATTCATTTATTCATTCATTCATTCATTCATTCATTCATTCATTCATTCATTCATTCATTCATTCATCAACCAACCAACCAACCAACCAACCAGTCGCAACAGGATACAGTATCCAATGGATACATAACTATCAGAGCGTACTATAATGTCGGCAGTGTCGTTGTTGAGGTCATGAGCGCACGAAACCTCATCCCAATGGATGCCAACGGTGATGATATAGTATCATTAGTATCATTTGTATCAATTGTATCATTTGTATCATCATCATTAGCGCTGTCATCATCATCGTCATCGTTATTATTATTAATATATCGTTGTTATTGTCATAACATCACCACCATCATCATCATCATCATCATTATCGCCATCATCATCATCACCATCATCATCATCGCCATTAGGACTTAGTGACCCGTTCGTAGTGGTGGAACTGGGACCTCGATTTATGTTCGGGTCAAAAGTTCACCAAGGTCAAACTAAGGTCGTCAAAAAATCTCTCAATCCGGATTTTAATGATTCCTTTACGTTGTGAGAGCTGCTGATGATGATGAAGATGATGGTGATGATGATGGTGATGATGATTGTGGTTGGTGGTGATGATGATGATGTAGATGACGATGTTTAGATTTTATCATAACAATTTTCAGATGTTAACGTCAAAGTATTCTTAAGAACCAAAAAATCATATTATTATCACCACCATCATTTCAATCATCATCGTTAAAACCGGAAGTGAGATACCGGAAGAGCTTTGCCGCAGCCAATCAGCGAGCGTCGTTTTCACAATAATGGACCACGACCTACTGTCGTCCAATGATTTTGCAGGGGAGGCTTACTTTCCACTCAACCAACTACCAGGTTGATGATGATGGTGGTGGTGGTGGTGGTTGTGGTGGTGGTAGACATGATAATGATGATATGAGTTATAATAATGATATTAACGATGATGATGATGATGATGAATTTCCAGGACTAACCGCAACAACACCAAAACCGAAACTAAAATTTCCAATGGAAACATTATCAACACCACCATCATCATCATCAGCATCGTCAGAACAGAGTTATGATAACGATCATCATTACCATCATCATCTTCATCACCAGACCAAAAGCTTAAGCTCTGCCTTAATGCCTATAACACTCGGAGTCATGCATGGAACAGAAACAAAATGTCTGTGGTGGTGGTGGTGTTGATGATGATAATAATGATGATGATGACGGTAGCTATGATGATGATGACGTTGACGATGATGACGATTGCGATGAGAATGACTTCAGAAGTAAAATGTTTAATTTATCAACGTTTTAACATCACCTTCATCATCACAACCACCACCACCATCATCATCACCATCATCATCACAATCATCACAACTACCACCATCATCATCACCATAATCAACATAATCATCACAACCATCATCATCAACCATCATCATCATCACAACAACCACCACCATCATCACAACCATCACCATCGTCGTCGTCATCATCACCATCACAGGCGATAGGCTAGTAACGATCCTGGAGGCGTTGAAAATGAGGAA
>NW_008705301.1:310629-318271 GCF_000326865.2 Helobdella robusta | reverse complement strand
CTTTTATTTCGCTCTGTCCTGGAATTTTCGGTAGATTAAAGAAATGTTTAAGGTAGATTTAAGGCACTGAAACTATCCAACGCTAGAAATTCGGTAGATTTTATAAATCACTGCATGAATTGTGGTTTTTACCAGCATATGTACCTACGCATATTCTTTTCTATCTTTTTCTGCTTGATGGTCGATTTTTTCATTTCTATTTTTGAATTTTCCTAGTTGGTTCATTCGTTCGTTCGTTCGTTCACTCATTTAATCATTCATTTATTCAATTTTACATTCCTTCATTCATTCCTTTTCTCATCTACATTTTCGTTTATATTGTTGTGAATCATGTTTAAACTTTTAACATTTGAAAATATCACACACAGACACAAAGAGAAGAGAGAGAGAGAGAGAGAGAGAGAGAGAGAAATAAATATATTTATTTATCTATTTTATTTAAATATACCCGTATATTTTCCTTGATTTTAATTAATCATTTTTGTAATCTTGCATTTTTAAAAATGAATTCTCGTTCTGTCTACTAAATTAATTAATAATTAGATTAACGTTCGTCTAATTAATTAATTAGATGAACGAAGCAACGAAATAGGCGAACGAGAGAGGGAACGAACGAACGCAGGAATGAACGAACAGGCAGACGAACGAAAGAATTAACGAACAAATAGATGAGCGTGAACGAATGAATGAGCGAAGACTAAGATATTTCTGATGACAACCGTTTACATTTTTGAGATATTTTCCACTCTTCTTTAGACAGTTGCCTCAAGTCTCTATATTTTTCCGCGATCTCTTCCCGAAAGATTGATTGGTTTCAGTTTTTCCTCATTTAACCGCCAGTTCTCTGCGAACAGTCTGTCTAAAGTTTGTCTACTTCGTCGCCAGTTCCCGGCGAGGTTTCAAGTTTCCATACTTTTCATAACCAACTAAATAAAATACTGATTCCAATTTTTATTATTATTTCATGTATCGTATTTGAAGACAAATAAATAGACGATTAAATGAATGAATGAATGAATGAATGAATGAATGAATGAATGAATGAATGAATGAATGAACGAATGAACGAACGAACGAACGAATGAATAAATAAAATAAATACAAGAATAAAAGAATAAAGACATCACATGCGTTTAAAAACAAGGGTTGTAGTAGTAACTATGGTAACAAAAGAATAAAACCACATTGTAATTACGTAACTATACTTTTGTAAGATAATAATAATAACAATAATAATTATTATTATTATATAATAATAATTATTATTATAATTTTATAATAATAATTATTATTATTATTTCTAAGAAAAGTTCTACTACAAATGATAATAATAACCAAAGTAGCTACGAAAGACCTTTCAAAAATATATCATATAACAAGTTATAATCAATCAGTAAAAAATGAATGAATGAATTGATGAATGAATGGATGAATGAATGGATGAATGAATGGATGAATGAATGAATGAATGAACGATCAAATGAAAGAATAAAATATTGATTGATTGATTTTCTTACGAAATAAAACCCCAAATAAATAAACTTTCAAAAAGTAAAAGAAAAAACGAAATAATTTTTTAAAAATCAGATTCAGAAATCTAAAAACATGACTACTAGACCATAAAAATAATAATAATTATAATAATAAATAATAATAATAAAGTAAAGTAAAGGTATTATTAATTCCACAAATAACTCACAATCAATCAAATCTTCGTATGTATATATGTTAGCCGGATAATTATTATTATATTATTAATATTATTATTAAATGTTTTACAAATCTGCAAATAATTTTCAGGTAAAATGAGAAACTAAAAGGTTAAAACCAATATAATGATAAAATAAATAGACTTGTACAACATCCAGACATACATACAAATACACATACATACATACACACAGACATACATACATACGCACACAACATACGTATGCACACATACATGCATACATACATTTGCATACACACTTGCATACACACACACACACACACACACACACACACACACACACACACACACACACACACACACACACATAAAATCATAAAAACAAAGATACAAACGCGTGTATGAACTAATCTCAAACTCCATCGCACATAACTATCATTCTTACCGCCATTAAAACAATCATTTTTTTTCTTCTTCCTTTCTTCTTAAACATCGTCATCAACTTCACCATCTTCGTCAACTCCACCATCTTCTTCATCTCCACCATTTTCATCAACTTCACCATCTTCTTCATCTCCACCATCCTCATCAACTTCACCATCCTCATCTTCTTCATTAGGGCGAGGGCATGACCTTTAACCTTTCGAAGGCGGCCTTCTCGAGTTCTTCCCGATGGTCGGGGTGGGCGATCTTAATGAGTTCGTAGGCCCTCTGCCTCAAAGTTTTGCCGAAAAGGTAGGCTATCCCGAACTCCGTCACCACATAGTGCACGTGCGCTCGTGTGGTCACCACACCGCCACCTGGTGGGGGGTTTTAATGTGGGGGTGAGGGTGGGGTTTTTTTTACGGGGGAGGTAGAGGTCCCTTTTTGGGGGTAATTTTTAATTCGAACGTTCGTTCAACATGCACAGGCTTTTATTCATTAAGTTTAACTTAAAATTTTGCACAATTTTCAGACATTCTCTCAATCAGTTTCTTACTTTCATTCATTCATTTATCCACTCATTCATTCATACATTCATTCATTCATTCATTCATTCATTCATTCATTCATTCATTCATTCATTCATTCAAACAAACCTTCTTTCAGAAACGGTACAATCTTAGATACCCCTTTATTGGTTGATGAAGGCATGGCTAAAATGGGTTTTCCCAGACCGTCGTAGCCAATGGTAGCGCCTCTCAGGAAATCAACTTGCCCACCGACGCCTGTGATTGGTCAGTTGAAAGTCGATTGCGATTGGTCGGTTGAAATGTCTGATAATAATGATTTGCTGGCAAAATTTAATGAAATATTTCATTATTAACATGTATAAATTACGTATTTAATGTATTCACCCAATCAACCAACCAACCAATCAGCCAACCAATCAATCAGCCAACCAATCAACCAATCAGCCAACCAATCAGCCAACCAATCAGCCAACCAATCAATCAGCCAACCAATCAACCAATCAGCCAACCAATCAGCCAACCAATCAGCCAACCAATCAATCAGCCAACCAATCAGCCAACCAATCAATCAGCCAACCAATCAACCAATCAGCCAACCAATCAAACAGACCTGAGTACATTTTTGTTCCAATTGAATCAGATACAACCTAACGAAATAAATTATGAATACATCAACTCCATCACCATCTCACTATCACCTTTCAACACAACTTGAACAACAAAATTACTAACTATAATATAAATTATTAATACTTGCAGTAACCGCAGTAACCACAGCAGCTGCAGCAGCGGTAGCAGCTGCCATAGTAGTAGCAGCAGTAGTAGCAGCAGCAGCAGTAGCAGCAGCAGTAGTAGTAGTAGCAGTAGTAGTATCACTATCATCACATCAACACCATGATAGTTATAATTATAATTATTATATAAATTATAATAATTACCTGGCCCGTGAGGTCGATCTCGATACAGGAGTTGATGGCCGTGACCCTCGGATTACGTGAAATGACGACGGGGTTGTTCACGAACTGAGCGTCGTGCATCGCTAGAGTGAAGGATTAGTGAGTGAATGAGTGAATGAATGAGTGAGTGTGTGAGTGAATGAGTGAGTGAGTGAGTGAATGAGTGAGTGAGTGAGTGAATGAGTGAGTGAGTGAGTGAGTGAGTGAATGAGTGAATCTAACAAATCAACTATTAACCAACCAATCACAAATCAAACCAGCCAGCTATCCAACCAATCGACAAATCAGACCAATAGACTACCAGCCAATCAGGCACTTCTATTCAATCAACCAATAAGAGCGTCGCGACTAACCAACGGCCGGGTTATCATTGATGAAATCGTAGAGCCTTCGAGTGCCGAAGACAAAACTTCCGACAATTTTGCCCTGGTGAACATTTTTCAGCGAATTATTTATGCAGCCCAACTCGACCAGGGGCACGACTCCGTCGCTGAACATTTCAGAGTGCACTCCAAGGTCCTTGTGATTGGTCAGTTTCGAGAGGACCACGTCTGGGATTGAGCCAATCCCTGTGGAGGTGAAATCGTCACGTGGCATTGTGTGGTGTCAAGTGGGGTTGTGTGGGGTCACGTGGGATTGTGAGTGGTTTGATGGATTGATGAGGTGAAAAGTTATTCGTTCATTCATCCATAAACAACAGCAGCAGATTCATCATCATCGTCATCGTCGTCGTCCTCTCCATCATCATCATCAGCGTCATCATCATCATCATCATCTTCATACCCATCTGAAGTGTAGCACCATCTTCAACTAAATTATCTGCAATCAGCTGACCTGGGAATGGTTATGATAATGATTGTGATGAGGATGATGATGATTATGGTGATTGTGATGATGATGAAGTCATATATGATATATACCCAATATATGAAGAAAACAATCAATCGACCGATCAGTCAAACAACCAATCAAATCAACCAACCAACCGACCAATCATAAGCTCTTCTTTTGAGGGGGTGCCGGTGTGAATTTTCGGAAGGTCAAGGTCAGCCTCCAGCATGACGTCAAAGTGCGACATGTGAATGCTACTGTCACCAAAGGTTCGGGGCATGAACTTGTTCACCTGGGCTATGATTGGTCGGTTGGTTGATTGTGATTAGTTGGTTGAATGATGACTGATGAATGAATGAGACGAACGAAAGAACGAACGAAAGTCGAACGAACGAACGACAGAAGGAAACAAACAAACGACCGATAAACCAATTACCCCTTCGGACACCACCTACCGACAACATAATCAGCCTTCTGGAGGGCGGCCCTCGTGCAATCCACACTCGTCCCCATCGAGCAAAACCCGTGTTGGTCCGGTGGCGAAACGGTAATTAGGGCCACATCCAGTGACACGATGTTGCGTCTAAAGAGGAGAGGAATTTCGCTAAGGAAGATGGGGGTGAAGTCAGCCCTGCCAGAGTTGACTGCCTCCCTCATGTTGCTACCGATGAATAGGGAGTTACTTCTGAAGTGGTCTGTTTGTGTGTGTGAGAGCGAGAGAGATAGGAGAGAGTAGAGAGATGTGTGTGTGTGTGAAAAATGCCTGTGTGCGTGTGTGTATGTATGTGTGAGAATGAGAGGCGTGTGTGTGTTCGTTTACGTCCAATTGTATGTAATTATGTTTAATTGCATCAAGTCATAACACAATAGATAATACAATGTATATGCGTGTATGTACCTGTATATGTGTATTGTATGTGTGAGTGCGTGTGTGCGCGCGTGTGTATGTGTGTGTACGTGTGTGTACTCATGTTGTACTAATTCATTCAGGCAGCCCTATGTATGCTGTAGTTGTCTTTTGAGAGTTTTTTCACTGTCAACAGATAAATGGATACAATTGATAATTGTGGATGAATGGATGAATGAATGAATGAATGAATGAATGAATGAATGAATGGTTGAATGAATGAATGAATGAATGAATGAATGAATGAATGAATGAATGAATGAATGAATGAATGAATGAATGAATGGTTAGATGGATGGATGGTTGGATGAATGAATGGATGAATGGATAAATGCATTGACAAACGATTGGACAAACAAACAAGCAGATGAACAAATACAGAAAATGTTTTCCAAAAAACAAATTTTGAAATAAAAAGAATAACAAAATTAACATCATGAAATTGTGAATTATAAAACAAATGATGAATAGATGATTTAACATTGCAACTATAACTTTAGCACCTTTGTATTCTTCCCTGGCATAGGTACCAGGCCCTTCAGTGTGTATATGGATGATGTTAACATCTCTCAAGTTGGCCTTCTTGCCATACTTCGCCAGGGCATCGACTAAGACAATGGGGGTGGCAGCACATCCATGGATGTAGACTCTCATGCCTAATTGACGGTTGGTTAGTTAGGGAGAAAAGTATAAAGATTATTTTTACTATATCACGAGTTGTTTGTCTGGGTTATCAATAAAAAAGTAATTAATATGGCTATTTATTTATTTATAATAATACTATAATAATTTTTTTTAATTTTAGTGACCTGACTTAACATAGGATACCGCCTCCTCTGCATTGTCAACCTTCTTGGGGACTCGTCCCGGGATTGGCTGGAAAGGCTCCGTTGAAAATCTCCTAATCGGCAAAACCTTCTGCCAGTTATGGACGGACCTACTGCAGTTTACAGCTTTGAAAGTGGCGGCCAGCATTTTTTGTTTAGAGAACGTTTCAGTGTAGTGAAAAGTGGCGTACCTGATTTGCAAACGTTTACGAATAAATTTTATTTCAAATATTTATTCGCTTATATAATTTTGACTTTGAAAAGTTTCTTTAAAAGTAAACTTCTAGAAAGATAAAAGCAGTGTAAATTGATTTTTTTGTTAGGTTGAGTTCAGGTCGAAAAATTTAACCTTTGCAAAAGTGTCACTCGCACCCGAATCAATAGAAACCCGCCTGAAACATTTAAAAATTATTTTTGCAATCAAAAATATAGTTTCGACAACTAATTTATGAGAATTTTAACCTTTTTTCGTTTAGGAATTTCTCAAGAGAACGAGTGATATTAGAGCGTAAATAGACCTTTAAATTATCATTTAGTAAGTATGTCAAGGGCGATTTAAAAGGTTAAAGATGAAAGGTTATTCAAAATTTCATCGAAATTTCCACTAAAAATTTATCAAATTAAAAAAAATAGCCATATATGAGATCCTTCTAATTAAATTTACAACTTTATATGGTATAAAGGCTCATCAAAATGCTCCAGAACAAGCATAAGTATAAACTGCCGTGGGTTAATGAACTATCTTATGCATTACTTTATGAAAGATCTTCTAATGCAATTGAATCTAATGTATCAAGTAATTTAAATTTAACACTGCGTTTCAACATATATAGATATAACAAACATTTTTGAAAATATGTTTTTAAGTACAAAATGTACAAACTAAGCAGTAGGTAAGTAAGGATGGACATTTCTTGCCAGCCTACAACACCTGATTCATTTGAGCATTACGAAATATGTAATAACTCTTTTCAATAAATGCTCTCCTAACTTGTATAACTGAATTATATTAGAGAATGAATGTTAATTGATCATCAGCTGTTTTCCTTACTACCGAATTTAAAAAGTACTTTTTATCTATGTTGTTTTATTAAAAGTTAATTTAGTTGACAAGTGCCCGCTTGAATTTTTTTAAAATTAAAAGCTATTTTTTGTCGTTAAAATGACAAATTAGGGACTAATTAGTGACAGAAGTATGTTCGAAAATGTTATTTTTATCAGATCTTGTCTGGAATTTAATTTTTGTGCAATGTGATTGCACAAAAATGTTGCAATCTAATGTCTCTCTAATTCTAGCCATTCCTTATTTTTCATCTTATTTTGAATTAATAATTTTTTAATTCAGTTTCAATTTAATTGTTTTATAAAATTTAATTTTAGTTGCTAATTAGTGAAGTGAAAGTTGTAGGGATTGATTAAATGATTTAAATCTAAATGTGTAAGTAAAGTTTACTTTACATTGTAAGTTAAATTATGAAAATTGAAAGACCATCATC
>NW_008705301.1:223129-305629 GCF_000326865.2 Helobdella robusta | reverse complement strand
ACTTGGTTTACGCAAGATGGAGGGATAATTATTACTACTCTGGCAAGTTAGTCGGACCATCAACTAAAAATAATAATAATAATAATAATAAAGGCGATAATAACAACAATAACAATAATAATAATGATGATGGTGACGACGATGATGATGACGTGGTGAAGAGATGGGAGGTTCATTACGACGACGGCTTCCTGGCTGATGAGGTCAGCAGCGATGACGTCATCAAGTGCGATCTACTCCCCATAAACGCGACCGTCATGGCGACTAGAGGCGGTCATGATGACGATCTCGAGGTTCTGACGGTGGTGGTGCTGGTGGTGATGATGATGATGAGAATTATTTAGATGATTATTATGTCAATGAATATTTATTGCCAACATCATCATCATCATCACTATCAACACCAATTCACTATCATCATCACCATCATTAGGACACACACCCCCTAAGAACCCCCCGTCGATTTCGAAGGCAGCCAATCAGCGAGCTGGCCACGGTCACGGGTCACATGATCAGAGCCGGCGAAGAAAGATTCTGCTCCGTCAGATTTCAAGATGGCCGCGAAATTTGGTTAGTGATGGTAGTGGTGATGATGATGACGATGAATGAGTGAATGGGTGAGTGAAGGTGTGTGTGATTGAGTGAATGATGTAATGATCAAAAAACGAATGAATACACACACACACACACAAACACACACAAACATACACACACAAACACGCACAGCTACCACAGAAAGAATGTTTGTGTCAGCAGAAAGCAAGCCGAGGAGATATTTAATCTAGAAAGAACGTCGTTACTACAGCCACAGCCATCGTTGTCGTCGTCAAAGCTACCACCACCACCAACTTCACTACCAAAACTACCGCAATCACTACCAAAACTACCCCGATCGTTATCAAAACCTTCCCAGCCGTCATCATCATCATCGTCGTCCTCGTCAAAACTTGCACCTCTCCAGCCGACATCATTATCAAAACTTGCCGAACCACCACCACCACCATCGTCATCATCATCATCGAGGAAAAAACAAATATGGCCGCCTTCGTCAGAGATTGCAACGTTGTCCGCTCTTAACGAATCGCATATTATACCAGTGTTATTAGGTGATTGAGTGAATGAATGAATGAATGAATGAGTGAGTGAGTGAGTGAATGAATAAGTGATTGAATGAATGAGTGAGTGAATGAATGACTGACTGAATGAATGAATGAGTGAATGATTGTATGAATGATTGAGTGAATGAATGAATGAGTAAATGGATGGATGGTTAAATTAATGAAAACATGAGCCTGAGCAATTATTGACTTGATATCTTCTTAACCATCATCACCATCACGGGCGTCCCCATCATCATTATCATAACCCACATCATCATTATCATAACCCACATCATCATTATCATAACCCACATCATCATTATCATAACCCACATCATCATTATCATAACCCACATCATCATTATCATAACCCACATCATCATTATCATAACCCACATCATCATTATCATAACCCACATCATCATTATCATAACCCACATCATCATTATCATCATCGTCATCGCTATCAGGAACATCCTCATCGTCGTCGTCATCATCCCACTTGTTTTGGAGTCAAGAAGTCGTCGGCTGCCGAAGCAAGAGAACCTCGAAGAACAACAGTAGCACGAAAAAGTGAAACAGTTTTATTATTATTATTTATTATTATTATTTTTATTATTATTATTTTTGTTATTGTTGTTGTTGTTGTTGTTGTTATTATTATTATTATTATTGTTGTTGTTGTTGTTATTATTGTTAGGTCCGTGGGACTATGCCCTATAATCAGGACGCCAAAGAGTTTTGGGAAAAGAGTCAAAAGAGGTGTGTGTGTGTGTGTGTGCGTGTGTGTGTGTGTGTGTATATAATTGTATGTGTGTGTCTAGCTGTACGTGCATGTGTGTGTGTGTCTGTGTGTGTTTTTTTATAATGATAATAATGATAAACTAACACCACACAGCCCTGAATCTAAATATAACCGCCGGGAACATCCCGCCGAATTTGTTCAGCGGTCTCCATTTCGTCATCTCGAGCGTCAGGAAGACGAAAGCGCAACTGGAATGGGAGAGTCGGACCATAGAAAGTTTAGACGACACCACCAAAGAACTATTAGAGGGCTCCACCACGAGATGTGGTTAGTCGGTGGTGATGATGATGGTGGTTATGACTATGATGATGATGGTGATGATGATTATGATGATGATGATGGTGGTGGTGATGATGATGATGATGTTGGTGGTGGTTATGATGAATGCGGATGTATTATAATTTAATCAATAATTATAGATGAATGTTATTACGATCAAGACCATAATTTCCATCATCATCACAACCACCACTCCCATCATCACCATAATCATCATCAGCGCCATCATCATCATCATCATCACCACCATCATCATCATCACCACCATCTTTTTCCAGGTGTCCTAGATAGAGAGCACATAGGCCGATTGATAACTATGGGGAATGGGATACTTCATACGGAGTTTAAACTGGATGAGGTGATGATGATGATGATGATGATGGTGGTGGTAATGATGGTGATGATGATGATGAGGATGATCTGTTCATTCACTCGTTCGTTCATTCGTTCTTTCATTCGTTTATCCATAAGACAATCAGAGGTAAATATTTAATTAGTTAGCTCTGGTATCCTTCGTTCATTCATTCATTCATTCATTCATTCATTCATCATTCATTCATTTATTCATACCTTCAATCATTCATTCATTCATTCATTCATTCATTCATTCATTCATTCATTCACTCTTTTGTTCAGATAAAGGAGTGCAAGGAGAGGTTCTTCCTGATATCAGACTCCACTCAGAGGACTATGGAGTTCATCTGCTGCATCGCCCTCGCACTCCCATGCGTTCTTCACGACTGGCTGATTGACTCATGCCAGATGGTTGGTTGGTTGTGTGAATGAATGAAGGAATGAATGAATGAATGAATGAATGAATGAATGAATGAATGAATGAATGAATGAATGAATGAATGAATGAACGAATGAGTTGATTGATCGATCGATCTCCAGGGAAAGTTGATGGACCATCATTCCTACCTGCTGCCAGTTGGATACAGTATTAGCAGGGAGACCATGATATGGTGGTGACGATGGTGATGATGGTGGTGGTGGTGATGAAGATGATGGTGATGATGAGGATGAAGATGATGGTGATGATGGTGGTGGTGTTGAAGATGGTGGTGGTGGTGATGATGAAGATGATGGTGGTGATGATGATGAAAATGATTGTGTTGATTATTTACTATTTATTTTATTGTTCCGACTTATGTCATATCTTCATCACCATCATCGTCGTCCTTATCATCTCTGCTCTTATCATCAGCGTCTTTGCCACCACCACCATCGCTACAACCACCATCGCCACAACCACCATTATCATCCTTCCACTCATTCAACAGCGACCAGGCAGCCAGACTCTCTCCATCATCATCATCATCTTCATCACCGTTAAAAGATCTATATATAGTTCTATGCTATCCATCTAAAAATGGTGGTGATGGTAGTGGCGATGATGACGACAATGACGATGACGACGATGATGATGATGATAGAAAATTGTGGTGTACCATCCTGAAAGCTATTGGTTGTCAGTTCTTTGTTGCTAATGACAAAAATATAGGTATGAGGACGATGGCGATGATGATGATGATGATAATGATGATGATGGTGGTGATAATTGTGGTGGTGATGATGGTGATGATGTTGATGATGATGTTGGTGGGGATGATGATGATGATGATGATGAAGATCTCGTCTGATAAACTCTTGTCGTACTCTTGTCCAAAATGAATTATCATCATTTTCAAGGCAATGATGATCATTGCGATGAACATGAATGATTGTGATAATGGTGGTTATAGACACACACCACACACACACACACACACACACACACACACGTACACACACACACGCGCGTACAAACACACACATACACAGAGAAAAAATTTAAAAAACGCCATGAAGAAAAACTCTTCGATCTGCTAACTCCTCCATCGATGAGGAAAAAGATCATAAAGACACCCACTCATATCATCGCCACCAGTGATGGCCTGTACAATGATATAGCGCTGATTTCGAAAAAATTCGCCTGTTAGTTGTGACGACGACGATTATGAAAATGGTGGTTGAGGGTCCTGACGATAAAGATTTAAATGTTCCAAATCAGTATATATTGCTGTTGAGGAAGGACAGTTACTATGATGATGAAGATAGTTATTATTATTATTATTATTATTATTATTATTATTATTATTAGAAGCTCATCATTCGAATCGTGCTCTCCCGATTCGAATGATGAGCTTCTCAGATTAATTCTCAATTTATTGCATTTGACATTTTATTTTATTTCATTTTCATTGTTTTTATTGCCGAATAAAAGATTGTTCCCATTATTATTATTATTATTATTATTACTATTATTATTATTATTATTGTTATTATTATTGTTTTTATTATTGTTATTATTATCCAATCAGGTCCAGTGGTTACGACTGAATGGCTGGTCCAGTGCATAATCGAAGGCCAATGTCTGTCACCAACTTCGTCATCATTCTTCCGCCATCATCATCAACAACCTTGATGATGATGATGTGATGATGATGATATGTTGATGATGGTGATGTGATGATGAATGTGATGATATGTTGATGATGATGATATGTTGATGATGATGATATGTTGATGATGATTGTTGTTTTTTGTTTTTGTTTTGTTTTTGTTATTTTGATTACTTTGTTATGCCTGTATAAATGTGCTGCATATGCATGTATGTATGTTTTTCTAATGAAAAGACGATGATGATGATGATGACGATAACGATGATAATGACGATGATGATGATGACGATGATGATTTATGTTAATATTCATGTTTTGATTTTAAAATTCGCATATTTTTTGTCATAATTTTATGTTTTCAGTTCCGCATACATTGACAACTTTGGCAGCTATGGGTCAGGGCTTTTATGTATTTCACTAACATACAATATTAATATATTCTGTATATATGGATCTTTGAGTGAGTGAATGAATGAATGAATGAACGAATGAATGAATGAATGTGATAAGAGTAAACTAATGAATTAGCGAATGAACAAATTTATGAACAAACAAACGAACGAATGAATGAACGAATAGATGAATGAATATTGCTTTGAATGAATGAGTGAATGAATGAAGGAGTGAGTGAGTGAATAAATGAATGATCAAATAAACAGATAAATAGAAGAACGAATGAATGTAAAAAGAAAAACAAATGAATGATTTTTAAACATTTTAGTTTTATAGCATCATTGTTTTTTTTTGAAATTCTTCTTTTGTTGTCTTTTTGATAAATTCCATGACGTCATTAATAATAATAATAAAATTTGTTATTATTATTATTATTATAAATATTATTGTTATTATTCTTTAAAAAAATTACAAATCCATTGATAGCAGTTGACGGGATTTTTATACAATGATCGTCTCTTGTTAGTTAATTATTATTACTGTTATCATTATTCGTTAGTTAATTATTATTGTTATCTTTATTCTTATTGTTATTATTATTGTAATTTATTATTTTAATTTATTATTTTTTTAATTATTATTGTTATTGGTTATAATTTGTTTTTGTGACGGAGAATGATTTATAAATAGCAGTTCGCATTTTCCTTACTCATCTTTTAATTAGGCATATATACATATTAGTGTGCGCGTGTGTGTGTTTGTTTAATTATTTATTGATAATTATTATTCATAATTCTTTTTGTAATTATAGTTGTTTTGGTGTGCGTTCGAATTACGTTAGCCGCTAATATACCTGCAAAAAAGAATGATGTCTTGTTTAGGAGTAGTCGAGATGAAGGTTGGCTGGCTGGTTGGTTGGTTGGCTGGTTGGTTGGTTGGCTGGTTGGTTGGTTGGCTGGTTGGTTGGCTGGCTGGTTGGTTGGTTGGCTGGTTGGTTGACTGGTTGCTTAGATGGCTGGTTGATTGATTTATTACAATACTTTCCATTCAAAGCATATAATTTTTTTTCATCTATAATTAGTAACCAATCATATAAAACCATCAATTATTTTCTACCAATCAGAGAGCTTTTTTATTTGTATATATATATATATATATATATATATAGAATAATTATCAACCAATCATATAAATCCATCAATAATTTTCCACCAATCAGAGAGCTCCGTTGACCGTCTAGAAGTTGCGGCATTGGTCCAAGCAAACCAAGCCCCGTCTCCAGCCATCCAATCAACACAACAACAAAAAATTTTAACCTATTCGATCGATGATGAGAATAATAATATGAATAATAATAACAACAATAATAATGTAAATTATGATAGTAACAACAATAATAATAATAATATAAATAATAATAAAATGAAAAGAGGTAATGATAATGATGCCGGCGATGATTTAAGTTTTGATGATGATGTGCCGAGGAAAGACGGGTTCTGGAAGAAGAACCACAGGAGACGGATGCCCGTGACTTCAGGTCCGTTAATTTGATTGGCTGGCTGGTCGACACCTGATTGGTCGTCGTCGTAATTATTGTTATTATTATTATTGATACTGAATAATAATAAATTAATCAAGTTAATTAATAATAATAATAATCATAAATCAACTAAACAGTCCCAAACACGAACAACAATAATATTCCGGAAGCTTTAAAAAGGCGGGAAGAACCAAAGACATTTTTAACTACCCTACTTCCGGGATTGAATAACGTTGAATTTGTATCGGTGAGATCGCCGAAAATATTCAGGATTGACGATAAAATCCGGTCGATAAAACGGGACTTCGAGGAGAGACTGGACGCTTTGGAGCAAATCCAGCCGGACACCAAAGGTTGGTTGGTTGTTTGATTGAGTGGGTGGGAAGTTTGTGATTGGTTGATTGAATAAGTGAATGAATAAATGAATGGTTGTTAGGTCGAGTAGAGAGCCCTAGAGAAATAAGCAATTTGGCTGACCAAATAATTGATTGAATGGTTGGTTAAATCAAAATTCATTCAGTCTTCTCAAAGATTTAACCAATTTTTCCTTCGTAATTCAAGAGGGAAGCAGAGATTATGATTAGTGAAAGAATTAATAATTATACCAAAGAACTTGCAGACATTTCCATTTATTTCATTTCGTTCTTGCAATTTTTCAACCATTTTTGAAGACTAATTTATATAACTTTTTAAAATTTTATTTAAAAAAAAAGCTCATTGAAAAATGTGGTTTTACTTTATTGGAAATAAACATTGTACGTACATACACATATACATAAATATATATATATATATAATTTTATGTTGGTAATAGACCATAATTTTTACAATATTCTATAAATTCTACCGAATGTTTGGCGTTAATATGTTTGTAGTTCGTTAAAAAAGTATTTATAGAATATTGTAAAAATATATAATTATATATATATATATAATATATATACATATTGGATAAAGATTGTCAGAAATGCAACTATAGATGAAAATCACAGCATGTTCAGCGCTAGCTAGCTTCATGTTTGATTTTCGATTTTTCTAACTGTTGATCGTAAACCATTCTCAAGTTTTTTGAGTTCAAAACCAAAATTTTATTTGTATATATATATATATATATATATATAGAGAGAGAGAGAGAGAGAGAGAAAGAGAGAAAAATAAATTAAGATAAAAGTTAAGATAAAGATTAAAATATACATAAGGACTCGTAAATACTATTTCTATCAATTGCAACACAAATAAGTCATGCGTGGGAAACTTTAAAATAGAGGAAAGATAGAGAAAAAGAGAGAGAGAGATTTAACTCATAGGTAAAATAATATCATAAAGTAACGCCAAAGTATAAAAAATTCCACTTATATTTTTAGATAATAACCTATAAACAAACAATGACATTAGAGTTATGAAATCTGTTTGCTACTGGTTCAGTAGTTATGGAGAGACACACACACACGCGTATACGCACGCACACACGCACGCACACACGTACGCACACACACAGAGGATTTATAAATGTAGAAAGAGAACCACTGGACAGTGATCGCTTCCCATCACATCTTTCCTCATGACGCTGTCACATATGGCCGGCTTCAGTGAAGAACTGACCATGCAGTAATCTAGTCTCCTAATTGGTGGAATTTGAAATTGTAGTTTTTGAAGTATGATTGGATAAAATTGGATAAAGTTTCGTGATTGGTTTAAAATTTAAATATTTGAATTTGAGATCGTAAACTGGATGAAATTAATTGAATGTTTGGAAAGTTAAATTCAGACTTCTAAATTTTAATTGGTTAAGTGATAACCAAATGACTTACGATTGGTTAAATCAAAAGAACTTGCATCAAACAGAAGAGGAATGTTGAAAAAATTTGCATAATTAGAAAGACATTGAACCGACCATCCGACATTTTTAGATCTGGCATTGCCCATGTACGACCAGTACGAGTACATCCCTGTTTTTGTGGGGTACAAATGGCGGAAGGAATCGACGAAGGATTTATTCAGTAACTTTCCAAAACTTTCACGTTCCTCCTTTGTGAAGCCTGCAGACTTCTGGTTTGATTTTGGATTGGCAATATCTGTTGTGGCGAAAATTATTCATTCATTCATTCATTCATTTGTGCATCTATTTATTCATTCACCTAATCAATTAGTTGACAGACTGATGCATAGATATGATACATTCGTATAACTGGTTTCATTCATTCAGTAAGCCATCATTCAAACACTTATCATTGATTGATTCATTCGTTCATTCATTAATCAAATCAATCATTCACTTATTCATTCATTCATTCATACATACATACAAACATACATCTGTCCAACTATCCAACTGATCAATCAATCATCCAACTGACCAATCGACCAGCCAATCAACCAGCCAATCAACCCTCCAACTGACTGACCAACCAACCAATATCAAGATAGGATACATTAAGATCCCCGCAGAGGATAACTGGCTTCTCCCTTTCCAGTCCAACCAGGTAGTCGTGAAAATCAACGTCCCACTCGGAGACTCGATAATCTAACCTAACCAGACCCTGCCCTGAGTTAGGAACATCTGGGGACAATAACAATAATACTAACAATAATAACATCAATTATTAATACTATTCTTATAAAAACCAGAAATACTAACAGGTAGTTACGAAGTAGAATTTCTCAAATTCAGCCGTAATAACTCTACCCTCATTGTCATGTTTCTTGATTCCTTATATGGAATCAATTATGTGCATTTATATATATATATATATATATATATATATATATATATATATATAATTATTATTATTATAATAATAATAACAACACCTAGTCCCTTGGTAACTTTTATAGGTTCAACTTTAGAATATATGGCAGTCCCCGAGTAGCCACCCTTGTCCGCTGAATTCCAGAACATGTTGTAGCCGTTGATTTTTACATTCTCAGGGATGTTCTTTTCATCACATTTTGTCTCTTGTAGGCAAATTATGTCCGGGTTTTCGGCCGGGATGTATGAGTGGCCATTTTTCTATGGGGTAAGCAAAAATTTACCGGTCGCCTAATTACATTCACGAATAATTGGCTTGTGTTAGTGACGTATTCATCTAGAATTAATCAATTTGAAAGTTTTTAAGAATTTGAGTTAATTAAAAAAAAAATTAAAAGGCTTATTTGTTTCTATAATTAACTTATACTAAACAAATACAAGATTTTGAGTTAAGCATGTATGGTCTGATTACTTGAGTTAATGTTAATAGTGTTTTCAAACCCCAGCCTAACAATAAATTTTTTTTAAATTTGGCAAACAGACCTCTGCCCAGGCTCTGATTCCATTAACATTCCAAGAGGCCACTTTGAAATTCCACATGTCACCATTTTCAGTTTTTGAATCAGATGAAAAATTTAAATCAGCCACGCTGGGGATAGCAGCTCTTGATGTTATGGCTGTCTGATTTGTATGATATTGTGTATTATAATATATATTTATTATATAGTATATTATATATAATATTTAACCATAAACATTTAAAAAAATATAAAATAGTAACAGATAAAACATAAAAATGAAGAATTAAATATTAAATTAATAAAGTAATAAATTCATAATTTACTAAAAAATTTAAAAAAAAATAACAACCTTAGATTTTTTGACAGCCGGCGTGCTTTCAAACAACTTTTTGCGCTTTGGGGCCATTTTCAGTAAAACTATAAAATCAAAAAATGAATTTTTTGAAGTAAAAATATTGATAAATAATTTTTTAGACGTGAAATTTGATGAGAAAGCCAGCGTACCGGCGTTAAAAACCTCTAGTGCGTTGTTGAAGTTTTAAAGTGAGATTTAAATATTTATTTAAGAAAACAAGTTATTAAAAATTGAATTATACTCAAATGAATGAATTGATCAAAAAAACCTTTGAATAAATTAAAGTAATGAAAAAATGTGATAAAATAATCCGTGTTCCTATTTTATAATAACAGTCATTTGGCCAGTTTAATTTACTGGGTATAATTTGATTAAGGAAATTCAGCGTTAAATCTCACCAGCATCTATATGCAATCTACAATCTATTGATTATAAGAAACAAAAAGTCAAGCGCCTCGTAATTTATCTCACCATCCAGGTGAGAGTTTTACTTTTGCTAATTAAGTACCAAAGTAACTTACGTAAATAAACGAAAAAATGTCTAAATTAAATTAAATTAAATTACATAAAATAAATAAATATTTATAGACGTGTGTGTATTTATTATTTATATGTACCTACTGATCGCAAATAAGTTATACAACCGAAAACAATATAACTACATCAGGTATATAATACTTGTATACTTGTCAGTTATACTACCTAATAACCTTTTATTATATAAAAAAGTTTATTAGTTAGTTTTCATGTCGGTGTGTTGTTTTTTTTATTGTTTTTTTTGTAAACAAGAGTCAAGAGCACCTTTTTACTTTTACTCTTTTTATAAAATAAAGTTTTTTTTATATAGTTATAATAAAAAATGTATAAATTATATTATATGATTAATTAATTTATATAGTTAGTATGTTATGTACTAATTTTATTTTATTTTATATTATATTATTGGAAATAATTAATATGAAAGAAAATGTTATATAAGTTACTAAAACAAATACATACATAGGTAGATAAATAATAGACATAGAGTATGATAGTAAATTATTTATACTATAGTTAGTGTAGTACTTTTATTATTAGGTGGTAAAAGTTTCTAGCACTACTACCCCATTTTATTAGTTCAGGCAGTTAGTGAAATTAAAATTTTCGTTTTAAACTCAAGAAATTTGACAATGATTTCCGATCTACCATTAGAAAAGTTGAAAAATTTAAACAGGAAGTTGATAAACTAGAAACATGCTTTGATTTTCATTATAAATTGCTTATATATTAAATTGCATATATATACATATATACATAAATATATATTATATACATATATTTATATATGCTAACTATATGTATATATATATATATATATAGTTAGCATATATACATGTATATACAAAAATTATATGTTACACATTATATAATATTTAATTATCATTTTAAATTATTATTTGACATGGTAAATATATAGTAAAAGTAGTAGTAGTAGTAGTAGTGGTAGCAGTAGTAGTAGTAGTAGTAGTAGTGGTAGTAGTAGTAGTGGTGGTAGAAGTAGTAGTAGTAGTGGTAGTAGTAGTAGTGGAGGTAGTAGTAGTGGTGGTAGTAGTAGTAGTAGTGGAGGTAGTAGTAGTAGTAGTGGAGGTAGTAGTAGTAGTGGTGGTGGTAGTAGTAGTAGTAGTGGTGGTAGTAGTAGTAGTGGTAGTAGTAGTAGTGGTGGTGGTAGTAGTAGTAATAGTGGTGGTAGTAGTGTTAGTAGTAGTAGTGGTAGCAGTAGTAGTAGTAGTGGTGGTGGTAGTAGTAGTAGTAGTAGTTGTTGTAGTAGTAAAACTCTTGAAATAAATTAATTTTAAGATTGCTATTTTATTGCTTACAAACTAATTTCTGACTTTAAAGCTGTTAAACTTTTAAATCATTGACTAAATACTAATATTAATAATAATAATAAGAGTAATAATAATAATAACAACATACCATATAATTATTAATTATATTATTAAATATTATCAAATATTAAATTGGGTTCTTCTTTTTAACACACATCAGGACAACTTTTCTCATGTCTCTTAATTTACAATTCTTTTTAATCATTTCATTATTATTGTTGTTTTATTATTATTATATTATTATTCTATTATTATTATTATTATTATTAATGTTGTTGTTATTATTATTATTTCAATTCTTAATTTACCTTTTGCACCTTAAACTGTCTGTCTGTCTATCAACTGGTCCATTATTTAGTAATTAATTATACTACTACTACTGCTTCTGCTATTACTACCACTACTACTACTGCGACTGCTGCTACTACTACTACTACTACTACTATTACTATTACTGCTAACGATAATAATAATAAATTACAAAGGAGAGGGAAATAATTGAGACATTGATTTGAATATTTCATCACCATTAACGAACCATGTCTCATATTCGTTATTTAGGCTGGGCTAAAAATGGTCGCTCGCTCTCTTTCTCTCTCTCTCTCTCTTTATAAAAGAGTTTTTGTAGTGCTCTTTAATACTACCTTTATATTTATTCATATCTCTTGTTCTCTCTCTCTCTCTCTCTCTCTCTCTCTTTCTCTCTTTCTCTCTCTATCTTTCTCTTCCTGTCTCTCTTTCTCTATTTACATATATGTATATGTGTTTCGTTCCTTCGGTGTTGCGGTATAAATAGAAGCTGACGTTTGCGAACGAAGTTTGAGACGTTACGCATTTTGCTCTAGGAAATAAATAAATGAATGAAATAATTAGCTAATTAAGAAATTAATTAATTAATTAATTAATTGAGAGATTTATTGTCGTACCAACTGAAATTTTCTCACAAATGATAACAATTTAACAATGAAGTTTCAGCCGAAATCATCAGCGTCATCATCAGCGCCTGCAACTCAATTGAAGACGTCATCATCACCTCCGTCGAAAACAAGATATAGAAAGTTATCACCATCATCAAGACCGACACCACCCACAACTACGGCATCATCATCACCACCACCACCGACAATTTCATCATCATCACCACCAACGAAAACGGCCCCATCAAAGATGGCGCTTGTTCAGGTGAAAGTGACGAACATGTTGAACTCGTTGATCAGGCAGAAATCGTGCAACATATCGGAGAGGAACCAGTGCTATAAAGTGCGCTACCTTGGAAATGTCCTGACTGCCTTTATGAAGGGTTGGTTGGTTGGCTGGTTGGTTGGTTGGTTGTCTGGTTGGCTGGTTGGTTGGTTGGTTGGTTGATTCATTCATTTATTCATTCATTCATTCATCCATCATTACAAATACATCGCTCCCTATTAAATGACTTAAACTTTCATTATCATGCTTAAGCCAGCCAGCAAATCGTGACGCAATCTCACGGACGAATGGATCTAATTTACATGCAAATTTTCATTGGCTTATTTAATATGCACATTTTCAATTAGCTTGTTAATATGCAAATTTATTCATAGGCGAGGGCTGCGTTGATAGGCCGGTTGATATATTGTGGAAAAATTTTCAAGCCAATGAGAACTCGACTCTTCAGATGGAATTGACGATTTGCGGTTCCGGTTTGAAGGTAATGATGATGATGATGTTGGTGATGATAGTAGCGATGATGATGATGATGATGTTGGTGATGATGTTATGGATAATTTTGTTAAAGACGATTTTGAATTAGCCTATAAAGATGAATTAAACTGGCATTATCTTTGCGACGATCATCATCATCATCATAGCCATCACCATCATCATCGTCGTCATCACAACGATTATCATCATCACAAAACCGCCATAATCATCATCATCATCACCGTCAGGTTGAGACGAAGGAGCAAGGCCTAACTGAGTACCGGTCGAACAAAGTAGCCTACTGCACGTGCCTCCCTAAATACCCTAAGCTCTTTATATGGGTCTATAGACATGAAGGTTGTGATGATGATCACGATGACGACGATGATGATGGTGATGACGATGATGATGATGATGATTATGATGGTGATGATGTAGATTTTGTCATGAAAAATTCTGACAATTTTTACAATTTCTCGATCGTTATCATAATTACTTCCATCACCACTATCGTCATCATTATAGTAATCACTATCATCACCGTCATCATCATCATCATCATCAGGTAAGAAAATGAAAGTAGAACTAAGATGTCACGCGGTTCTCTGCAAGTCGGAAGAGAAAGCGAAACTAATTCAATCACAATTACAGGCTAAGTCAGTTTATCGTTCTTTCATTTATTCGTTCGTTCATTCGTTCGTTCATTCATTTATTCGTTCATTTATCCGCTCAATCATTCATCTATTGACTCAACTGTTCGTTAATCAGTTGGGGTACCTCAGGGTTCTATCCTTGGCCCTCTTCTGTTAAACGTCTAACCCTTACCCATCATTCATTTGTCAATTCTTTCATTCATTCATTCATTCATTCATTCTTTCATTCATTCACTCGTTCGTTCATTCCTTCATTCATCCAGACTGACGTCAGCTTTGCAAGAATTTAGGCGGGAAAAAACTCGCCGGCAAAACTCTCGCCTGGTCATCCAGACGAGTAACCAGCAGTGCGCGTCTGCTCTGCCCGTCGTCACTAACATTAAGCCTGTCAGGACCAAATATCTTTCAAAAGGAGATAACTTTAGGTTCGTTCGTCCGTTCGTTCGTTCGTTCGTTCGTCCGTTCGTTTGTTCGCTTGTTGGTTTGCTTGTTTTTTGTTCATTCGTTTATATGTTTGTTCTTTCTTGATGGCTCTTAGACTAATTATCCTCTTAAGAAAGATAATTTTACGTTTGTTCGTTCGTTCGTTCCATTTATTTATTCATTCATTCACTCATTCATTCATGCATGCATTCATTCATTCGTTCATTCACTCCTTCAATCCATCGACTGATCCCATTCTTAAAACAGACTGCCAGTCGAGCAGTCGAACAAAGCGCCCAAACTGACTTCAATAACTGAAGACGCTGAAGATGACGACGATGGCGATGATGATGATGATGATGATGATCGTAATAATAATAATAATAAAAATAATAATAATAAAAATAATTACAACGAAGATTGTGGTAGCAATAATAATAATGATAATAATAATAATAACATTGACTTGGTATCGGAGTCCGTTTGGTGAGTTGAAATGGTGATGATGATGATGATGATGATGTTGTTGTTGATGATGATGATGTTAACGACGACGATGATGATGATGATGATGACGGTTATGATAATGATCACGCAGTTTGAATCCTGACGTCAATATGTCCTTGAGAAGCACGCCATCTGGTTCGTTACTACTACTACTATTTTTAATAATAATAATTTAATTATAATAATTTAACTATAATTTATTTATTATAGCCGACAAATTGGACGATGACGCCAGTGATGACGTAAGCAACGAATCAGGATTCTCGGATGAGGCTGATAATGATGGCGGAAAATTATGATGACAATGATGATAATGATTGAAAAATGATTGTAGTGGTGATGATGATGATGATGGTTTAGAATGATGATGATGATTTGGAATGATGATAATGATGATTTGGAATGATGATGATGATGGTTTGACAACGACGAAAACAACAATGAAACTAGGTAGAGCCTCTAACTGACCTTTAACCTTTAGTGATGATGACGACCTTTAACCTTTAGTGTTGATGATGATGATGATAACGACGGCCTTTAACCTCTAGTGATGGTTACGGTGGAAATGGAAATGATGATGATGATGATGACAATTGTGATGAGGATAATGATCTTACTGATGATGATGGTGATGGTACTTCTATAACTTATTTATTCATATTATTCCTCATTATAAACCCTATTAATGATTGGTATTAATATTATTATCATCTATAAATAATAATAATAATTCATAATAATTATAATTATTTTTTTAACTTGACAAAAACGCATTTATCAAGCATATGTATATATATATATCGCTATTATTATTATTATTATTATTTTTATTATTATTATTATTATTATGTTACCCTGCACAATTCAACAGTAGACAGACATATCAGTGGATGAGAACTGTTAGCTCCTTCGTTTATGAGTCTACGTACGTACATTACATTTTATGTCTTTTGGTTGATTGATTGAAGGAATGATTAAAGGAATGATTGATTGAATGAATGAATGAATGATTGAAGGAATGAATGATTGATTGAATGATTGGTTGGCTAGTTAACTGTTTTTTTTAAATAGTTTCTTAGATTGCGAAACGTTTTTATAAAAGTTCATTTAACATTTCCATCTATTTTTGGATAGTTTATATGTATGTGTAAATATATAGTTTATTCATTTTTGCTTTCTTTCTTTCATTCATTCATTAACAATTCATTCATTCATTCAACCTTGAATTATGTCTTCCATGCATTCGTTCATGCCTTTTTGTTTCTTTTATTCATTTATCTACCGATTCGTTCGTTCGTTCATTCATCGTGGTTTTAGATCGGTTTTTATTTGTGATGTTTATCGTTCATTCATTCATTCATTCTTACATTGAATTATTCATCCATTCATTTATCCCTCCATCCATTCGTTCGTTCATTTGCTAATTAATTTCTTTCTGTTTTTTTTGTTACATCTGTCCTTTGATTAATAGGAATATTTCTTTCATTTAATTACTTAATTGTTCATTCTTACACTCATTCATTCATTCACTCATTCATTCACTCATTCATTCACTCATTCATTTATCCATTCTCTCCTTATGTTTATACAGGGACTATCGTGAATTGATTTTAAAATGTGATTTTAACGATGAACTTATATTTTAAAAAATAATTGAAAATTATGCGATTGACTGATTAATTAAATGATCGAATGAATGAATGAATGAATGATTGATTGATTGATTGATTGATTGATTGATCGATCAGACGTTATTTTATATTGCAATCGTCTTAACATTAAACTGACCCATTTATATTGAATTTAGATGAAAATATGAAATAAAAAAAGTTATTTTCGTTGCTTCTTATTCAGTCACTACGATACGAATTACTTCTTTCTTTAGCCTGTTCGTTCATTCCTTCTTTCTGTCATTCATCCATCCTTCAATCCATCAATTCATCCATCATTCGTGATTGTTGTAATCAACCATCTCTGACGTCATCACGTTAACCCCGCCCAGCGACTTTTCGACCAATTGCATGTTGTTTATTTTTAGAAGCCTGTTTGATTGGTTGACGTAGATAGAGGCAAGGGCGCTCTGCTCATTTATATTCATAAGCGGCGAGTTAAACTGTTGGGTGGTTAAATTAACATAATTAATTCATTAGTACGCGCGCGCGCACACACGTACACACACACACACTTGTTGAACTTGTTCGTTGTAAAATAATTCAGCTCTGCTCCTATCGGATTCCGTGATTGGCACTCCGTCAATGATTTGAAGTTTCTGCAAGTTGTGCAGTAGTAGAAGTTTGTGTGTGTTTCTTTTCGCTAGCTGGTTGGTTGGATGGTTGGTTGGTTGGTTGGTTGGCTGGTTGATTGGTTGGTTGAATGATTGATTGGTTGATTGATTTGTTGGTTATGACGATAATGATAATGTTTAAAAATTTACGATAGAAATTGAACACTAACATTATTTTGCGACAGAGATATCTCGATGAGATTGACTAAGGTGCTTAACTTTTCAATCTCCATTATCTCCTGACATCATCATCACAATCATCATCACAATCTTCATCACAATCATCATCATCATCACAATTATCATAATCGCCATCATAGTAATCGCAATCATGAATACAAAAAGAGCAGCAGTAGCAACAGACCTGGAGTTGGTTGAGTCCCAAGAAGAGCCTCTGCAGTGCGAACAACCTCCCGAAGTTGTTCAAACTCCTCAACCTATTTTCCTCGACGTGTAGCTCTCTCATCGTCCTCTGCTGATTCACGAGTGACAATTCGTCCAGAGACCTGATAATGGTGATGAAAATTATTACAGAAAATTATTATTACAGAAAATTATTATCACAGAAAATTATTATCACAGAAAATTATTATCACAGAAAATTATTTTTACAGAAAATTATTATTACAGAAAATTTTATGTAGCGCCAATTTGAAAGTTTCTCAAAAGTTCACACTGGAAAAAATTACTGAAACAACAAAATAATAAACACAATTAAATCAAAAAAAGTTTGTTTTTAAACTTTTTTAAAATCTATCAACACTCAATCCCGGTTCCCCCAATGACTTTGGCAGCGCATTCCAAAGAGTCAGCCCAGCAACAGATATGCTTCTTGTTCCTACATTCAATTGGGTCCTATTAATAACCATTAGATTTAGATCACGAGACCTCAATTGAACGCCTTTCAAAACAGTTGATTTTCCGTCAAACTTCTCCATCAAATGCCGAGGAAGTCATCCATTTGATGCTTTGTACATTGAGAAACGTATTTTAAAAATTATTCTTTTTTCTGAACATTTAACCAATGAAGATCATTTAAAATTGGTGTTGCATAATCAAACTTTATGGACCTACAACAGTTCTAGCTGCTCTATTTTGAATAGACTGAAGAATCACAACTGATTTCACCGGTAGACTGACTATTCCAACAGGCTGTTGCAATAGTCCAACCGAGAATAAATGAATGCATGTATCAGAGTTTGCAATGTAGACCTGTCTAATGATTTGCGAACCCGATAAAACCTTTGCAGGTGGTTGCTACACGATGAAAGAAATCATTTTAAGATAATCCTTCATTGATAATCTTGAATCTAAAACACATCTCTGATTAGACATTTCATCACAAAATTTTATATTTCCTCCATTAACATCAATTAAATTTATATTCATTCTGAACAGTTGTTGCCAAGGGCCGATAGGAAGAAACTGAGTCTTTGATTGGTTTAATTCGAGACGATTCATCGACACATCCAGGCATCAACTTTCTTAAGGCACGTAACTAAGATATCAATCACAAACTGAATTGATTCTGGCTTACTGGATGGTGATGACAAGGTAATAGCAAAACAACAACAACAATAATAATAATAATAAGCATCGTTAACATTATGACCTTATTCTGTTCTTATCGAGAACGAGTTCTTCCAGCTTGTGGCATCCGTACAAGCCCTCCACGCGGGCAATCTCATTCCCTACATGACGTCATAATAATAATAATAATAATAATAATAAAAATAAATCTTATTATTTTTATTGTTACCTTGGAGGAACAGGGCCCTCAGTGAGGGAATGAAGTTCAACTGCAGATTCTGCAAATCCTTTATGCCGTTATAACTAACGGAGTAAATGAGTGAATGAGTGGATAGATGAATGAATGAATGAATTAAAAAAAAGATAGATGGATAATGTATGTATGGATGGATGAGTGAATAGATTGACCAATCAATCAATCAATCAACCAACCAACCAACAAGCCAACCATCCAATCAGCAAATAAAAAACATACTAACAATTAAAACAATAATATCACAAATGACCCAAACATTCACCCAACCAATCAGCAACCTCACCCCAAATGTAAGACCTCCAAACTGTCAAGGACGGTCATCTGGATGACCTCGACCGCGTAAGGGGTGCTGTTATAAACCACCATGTTATTTAGGGTCTTTTGTTTGAATTTCGATTTTTCGAAAACGCATTCTATGCGATTGTTATTTAGGCAGAGTGTCTGGTTGGTTGGTTGGTTGGATGGTTGGTTGATTGGCTGGTTTTTTAGTAAATTATTGAATATTTATTATTTAATTCATGCATCCATTCAATCCTCATTCATCAATTCATTAATGCATCCATTCATTCATTCTGACTCCCTAACCCCAACCCCCGAAAATTCTACCTTAAGACTTTTCAAGTAAATGAGGCCAGAAAAAGAGGTCAGATTGTTGTTCTCCAAGTTAATGCTAGATGAATGAATGAACCAATGAACGAACGAACGAACAAATAAACGAACGAACGAACGAACAAATAAACGAACGAACGAACGAACAAATAAACGAACGAACGAACGAACAAATAAACGAACGAACGAACGAACGAATGAATGAACGAACGAACAAATAAACGAACGAATGATGCGGCTGACTGACCTAATGAGATTATTAAACTGGGATGGGTTGCCGAGATCGATGGATTGGATGGATGAGATGGGGAAATCCAGAGTCCTGACGTCCTCAACGTTCATCCTATCTAATTGGTCCATCAGGAAGTCACGTGTCAACATGCCGCCGTAAATTTCTTTCGCTTTCAACAGTTCGGGTTTTTCCTGCAATTTCGGTTTCGTATTATTTGACGTACATGGCGGGATGTTGTGGTTGTTATCATCATAGACAAAAGTAGTATCATCATCGTCGTCATCATCATCATCATCGTCGTCATCATCATCATCGTTGGCCACAGCATCATCATCATGACCGACGATATAGCAGCTGTCCAGTATCTTGATGGTTCGTATGTGGTAGATGGTGAACATGCGATATTGTTCGCTCGTTCGCGTCAATGGGTTGTTCTCCAGGTCAAGAATTAACAATTTCTGCAACTTCTGAATGAATGAATGAATGAATGAACGAACGAACGAACAAACAAACGAATGAATGAATGAGTAAATAAACGAATGAATGAATGATTAATAAATGTATTAGTGAATAAAACACGAACGGGCGAACAAACTTGAAAACCAGCAAGCGGATGAACAAATGAATGAATAAAAGGGCGGATGAGCAATGACATCATTACCCCAAACTAATTAACATAAATAACTCCACCCACTTTCAGGTGAAAGACCTCCCTCAAATCTTCCACCTCATTGTTGCTTGCGTAAAACTCCATCAAATTTAACAAGCAAGAAAATACTGCTAATTGCTTGACCTGATTGTTTATGATTGACAGGTGACTCAAGTTTGTGATTGGCTGGAAAGTGGAGTTAGAAAAATTGCTTATGTAATTATCGTCCAGGCAGAGCTTTTCAAGTTTCGTAAATAGAGCGATCTGATTGGCGCTCTTCAAATGGTTGTCAGCCAATGAGAGCTCGAGCAGAGTGTTCCTGCATGACTCCAGGCCCTGATTTGAAAATTTTAAATTTTGTAATTTAATATTATACCAGCCCTACACTACTACAAAAACAACAACAACAACAACAACAATCCTAACCTGAATTGTAAAGAGATTATTACCGTCGAAGTTAGCCCAGACGATGTGTTTGAATTGTTTGAAATTGTTGAGATTGAAGATGATGCTGTTGCGATAAGATACGCTGGTTATGCTGGTTTGCTGTGATGTGATTGGTCGAAAAGTTGCTGTGATGTGATTGGTCGAATGGTTTTTACGCTGGTATGTGATTGGTCAAAAAATTGTGTAAATAAATTATTTGGTTGATTTAAACGTTGTTCAATCGGTTGTTTAGTGAATGAAATGAATCAGTGATGTGATATTATAAGCAGGTGAAAATAAATTGAACAATTGTAAAAATAATCAACCAATCAATCAACTGATCAATCTGTTAACCAGCCAGCCAACCAATCAATCAACCAATCAGCCAGCCAACCAATCAGCCAACCAATCAGCCAGCCAGCCAACCGACCGTACAAGTAGAGTGAGAGCAGTTGGCGATTTGACAGGCCACGTCATCAACACTCAGCCTACTCGGTTTTTCAGTTGCACAACCTAGAGAGATGCGTCTATGTGATTGGCCGTCGAACACCGCGCTCGAATTCGATTGGTCGCCACTGTCGGTAGTGGCCGGTGATTGGTCAGCAAATGAGGAAACATTTTTTGATTGGTTGTTGGATCTTTGGACGTTGTTATTTGATTGGTCCGTCGTTTGAGCAGATGGAATGTTTTTCACGACTGGCTGGTTGTCTAGCTCGACGAGATATTTCAATTTCTTTGTTAACGTTTCTTTCATTTTGTGAGCCTGATAACGATGATGATGATGAAAACGATGATGATGATGATAGCGATATTCATAACAATCTTTATCGAAACCTTCCTCCAATAGTTGCAGCTGATATCAAGATGGGTGATATTTTGCAGCTTGCAGATGATGATCATGACGTCACCGTACGTGTTCGTCAGCTGATTGTTTTGCAACGTCATCATCTTCATCTTCGTCATTCCGTGCTAATGATGATGATGACGATGGGGACGACGATGATGTGTTAGTAAAATTGTAACATTAAATTCGCGCGACACGCGCTTATAATCCCAACTGTCATCACCATCATCATCATCCCCGTCATCATCATCATCATCATCGTCATCATCATCATCATCATCACTTTGATTCCTGATAATGATGTGACCAAATTGTTGGAGGCGTAAAACTCGTAGAGTTGGCTTAACATGTACAATCCATCAAGGTTTGCAATCTTGTTGTGGCTGACTGAACAGTTGGTTGATTGATTGATTGGTAAATTCATTCATTCATTCATACATTCATTTATTTACCCATCCATCATCCAGCCATCCATCCATCCATCCATTCATCCATCCATCTATTTATCTATCCATTAATCAAAAAATCGACAATTAGTCAAAGAACAAATAGATAAACTAATAGCCAACCAGCCAATCAGCCAACCAATCAACCAACCAACCAGTCAACCAACCAGCCAGCCAACCAACCAATCAATCAATCAATCAATCAATCAATCAACCAACCAATCAACCAATCGACCAACCATCTAATTTCTTGAGAACACTGAGATGACAAATTAGTTTGATGCTGCACAGGCCTTGGTTGATGAGCGATAACTCAGTCAGTCCGTACGACAATCTCAATTTATTTTTTAGCTCCTCCATGTTGAGACTATTAGTTCTATGGTGATGACGATGATAATGATGATGATGATTATTATTATAATTATAGAAATTTAATTAATCCCGTAGTATCGCCATCTTACGCAATTTACTGAGATAGGAGCACGATTTAAACGTAACTCAATGCTGATTCTATTTCTCTTTCTGCCCATTTAAAATGCACGGCGAGCATTGTAGAATATCTATATAATTAACATTAATTAATTTAATTTACATTATAAATTTTATTATTCTAACTTTATAATTACAATGTATGTTTCGGAATGAAAATTAAAGGATGTTCTTATTATTATTATCGTCTTCCTCATCATCCTCATCATCATCACCACCAAATACAAACTGTCTGTTGATGGTGTCAATGTAGCTATCATCATCGATATCATCATCATCTAGAAGACGAATCTGCTGCTGTCGCTGCTGTTGTAGCTGCTGTTGTGGCTGTTGTGGCTGCTGTGGCTGCTGATGTAGCCGCTGCAAAACTTGTTTATCAAACACGGCATCAATCCTCTCTTCAAAACTCAGACCATGTTTCTCATCCTAAGTTGCAAAAAATCGCAAACATTCTCAATAGCAATGATATAAGTGACGATTGTCCATTGGCGTTAATGAAGAAAACCCCGTAATAAACAGCGGTAAATAAGAATAATAATAATAATAATAACAACAATAACAATAGAAGAAGGAAGCATTCACTTTAGTTAGATATTCAAACTCAATGATGTACTCCAGTAGTACAAACTCGGGTTTCAAAATGAACCATTCGCGCTGTTTCACGGCGCAATCACATAACGACGACGACGATGATGATGATGATGACTGATGATGATGTGGTGATGATGATGATGGTGATGGGAGCAGCAGTGCTGGTAATGATGGCGATGATTTTTGAAGAGGAAATGATGATGCTGATGATGATGTGAGTGAACTTTGCGTTAGCGCGTTTGTCGATAGAGATGACGTCATTGTTGTTGTTGTTGTTGTTGTTGTTGTTGTTGTTGTTGTGGCTGGCTGTGACGATGATGGTGATGATGATGATGATGTGGGCGGTTGTGATGATGATGATGTTGTAGTAGGCAGTAGGTATAAAGATGATGATGGTGGCTGCGATGATGAAGTTGCTGCTGCTGCTGCTGACGTAGGTAGTAGTGATGATGATGATGATGATATGGGTGGTTGTAATGCTATGAATGATGATGATGATGATGGGTTGCTGATGATGATGTTTGTCCTCGCTTGCATGTGAGTTTGTTTTGTTCGGTAGAAACTGTCGACTCCAGTTGGGAAGTCTGCGGCTTGCGGGCTGGATTGGATGAATATTTCATTCATTCATTCATTCATTCATTCATTCATTCATTTGTTCATTCGTTCATTCGTTCGTTCATTCATTCATTCATTCATTCGTTCATTCACTCACTCAGTCTTTTTATCCCAGGGAGTTGAATTTCCAACGTAAACTTTCATCAACAGTAACTTTCCTCTCTTCAGCCCGTCGTATAGAAATGATGATGACGATGACTGTGGTGTTGGTGGTGGTGGTGGTTGCGGTACTGATGATGATAATGATGACAAAAGCAGCAGCGGCGGTGATGATGATGCTGCTAATAACGACGATGACGTCATCGAGTTATTTTTATCTGCGCCTATACTTCCGATTGCTCTCTTCCGGTTGGCGAGATTTTTTTTCTGTATAGTATTCTTTTTTTTATTGTTGTTGTTGCTGCTGTCTTCACTATTATTAGTAGTAGTATTATTATTATTAGTAGTAGTAGTATTATTATTATTGTTGTTGTTGTTGTTGTTGAATCTTATATTATCCGCAATTGCAATGCTATTTGTGAGGTGACATACATTTGTAACACTGTCATCATCATCATCGTCCTCGTCATCATCATCATAATCGTCGTCGGTGTATATATTATTATTATTATTGCTGTTATTTTTATTATTATTAATATCATTATCATCATCGCCAAATTTGTTATCATCATCATTATCATAACCGTCGCCGTAAACTACGTAATCATTATCATAACGGTCACCAACACTGCTGCGATCATTATCATAACCAGCACTACGAAGATCATTACCATAACCGGCATTCTTAAGGGCATCATTACTATCACCTCTTTCTTTCATCTTTGTCGTCATCTCCGTTACTTTAGTGTCATTGGCTGGGATTTTAATTGGGCTATTTTTAGCCGAACTATTTTTAGCCGAGCTATTTTTGGCTGAGTTATTTTTATCTGTCATCGTCATTTTCGCGTTATTTCTCCTGCCACTCATTTTCTTCTTCCTTCGTCTCGTCACTCCATCCTTAACAATCGTCATCAGTTCACTGCTGACGTCATCGCCATCTTCCCACACGTAGAATAAATACTCCAGGTCCTTTTTGTAGGCCAGTTGTCTGAGGATGATGATGATGATGACGATGATGATGACGATGATGATGATGGTTGTGGTGGTGGAGGTGTTGATGATGATGGTGGTTGTGAAACATCGTAAAATGATAATAATGGTGAAGATGATGATTAATTTAATTGTTTTGCATCTCTTTACTGATTGGTTAATGGGAATTTCTAGCACAGCGAGCAAACCTCGTCGGTGGCCAATAGGACACGTCCGAGCCAGAACATTTCTGACCAATACTGTGATGAAATTTATAGGTCAATGACCCATTTTCAACTTTGGTGACCTTGGTGACGGCTATGCTGTCGTACG
This sequence comes from Helobdella robusta, assembly GCF_000326865.2. Lineage (NCBI taxonomy): Eukaryota > Metazoa > Annelida > Clitellata > Rhynchobdellida > Glossiphoniidae > Helobdella > Helobdella robusta. The sequence continues at coordinate 279,943 of NW_008705301.1, read as the reverse complement.
ATTGCCTGGCGTAATCGAGGCTGCAGAAACGTGATTGGACGAGGTCCTTGCAGGCTGCATACCTTCAATTTGATTGGTCGTTGAGTTCGTTTTCTTTGTTAAATGTTTTTTTTTATTGAAGAATCAATCAATCAAGCAACTAACCAACTAGCCAGCCAACCAATCAAACAACCAACCAACCAATCAACCAACCAACCAACCACCCAATCAACCAACCAAACAATCAATCAAGCAACTAACCAACCATCCAACCAACCAATCAACCAACCAACCAACCATCCAATCAACCAACCATCCAATCAACCAACCAACCAACCAACCAACCAATCAACCAACCAACCAACCAACCAATCAACCAACCAAACAATCAATCAAGCAACTAACCAACCATCCAACCAACCAATCAACCAACCAACCAACCATCCAATCAACCAACCATCCAATCAACCAACCAACCAACCAACCAATAAAACAACCAACCAACCATCCAACCAACCAACCAAGCGTCATTAACACAGCCGTATTGGAATGAAATGTTGCCAAAAGACGACAGCTCAGTCTGGATGTGAGCGATGGACCAGAATCTTTCATTAGACGCCAGTCTTACAATAAGCGCTACATCATTGCTCACTCTGATTATGATGATGATTTCAAGATAATAATGATAATAAAAACAATAATTATATTTAATTATAACTATATAATTAGAAAAATATTAATTATGTGAATGAATGAATTATTGAAAGGACAAATGAACGAACAAACGAACGAACGAATGAACGAACGAACGAATGAACGAACAAATGAATGAATGAACGAACGAACGAATGAATGAATAAACAAACAAATGAATGAATGGCTAAATGAATGGATGAATTATGAATGAAGTTACTTGCGGACGAGTTGATGATATTTCTCTATGAGAGGCTTGACACGGTTGACATTCTCTTCATCTGGCTGGTAAAAAAATAAATCATCATCATCGCCAGCAGCAGCAGCAGCAGTAGTAGTAGCAGTAGTAGTAGTAGTAGTAGTAGTAACAGTAGCAGTAGTAGTAGTAGTAGTAGTAATAGTAGTAGTGGTACTTATCATCATCATCGTCATTATCATCTTTGTCATCATCATCTAGCAGTAGTAGTAGTAGTAGTAGTAGTAGAAGTAGCAGCAGCAGCATCATCATCGTCACCTTGACACAGAGGAATAAGTTGAGTTGCCTCAGTCTATCATATATGAATTTCAGTTTATTGTCACTCGCTTGGGATATACATCTGAATGAATGGATGAATTGATGAATGAATGAATGAATTAATGAATAAATTAATTAATTAATTAATAGATAAACATACAGAAGAACAAACGAACAAAATAACTAAATGACTGAAGAGGAACCTTAACGTCTTGTAGTAATTTTTATCGCAAGCTTTTCTCTTCATCGTATAATACACGAGCTTCCTATTCACCATATTCTAATGATGACGACGATGAATCATCATCACCATAATGAAGATCATCATCATCATCATAACAACCCACCCCCACCACAAGCACCATCGTTATACAAATAAATTCATTGGAGACCCAAACAAGACAAAAATTGAACCATCATCACCACATCATCATCGCCACATCATCATCATCGTCGTCATACTCACCGTGGACGATAATTTAACCACGGAATTAGTCACATCTTCCCCGTCTAGCGTCAACAGGTTGGTCACGTGGTGTATGACGTAGAAGTTGTAGTTAGGCAGATCGGTTAGGCAGCATTTTCTATGGATTTTACTCTTCAAACTCAAATGCCGTAAGTTAGTTAATGTCTTTAAGTTTTTTATATCCTTTGGTTGGATTGGTGAATGAATGAATGAATAAATGAATGAATGCAGAGATGGATAAACGGATGTATTGTTTGACAGAGTTATATCATAGAAAAGTATGAATGAACAAACGAATTAAGAGTCGAATGAATCAATCAACGATCCAATGAATAAAAATGGACAGATAGATAGATACATAGATAGATCGATAGATGAACGAATGATCAGATAGATAAATACATAGATAGATCGATAGATGAACGAATGAAGAAACAATAAAAATGAATTAATCAGTTGATGAAAAATGGCGCGTTCTGATTGGCTTAGAGATATTAAAAATTATTTAATGTATACAACTGGGTTTGTACACAATGTATACAACAAGAATCAGCATTGCTAAAACTCATTTTATTTTATTTGGACCCAAAATTCGTACGAATATCGTAAATCTTCAGCTATCATTAGATAACATATCCATTAATAGGGTTCAATCTACTAGATTTTTAGGCATCATCCTTACTATCAATTTGTCATGGTCTGATCATGTTTAATTTGCTTCTCAAGAAATTACAAAAAATTTATGTTTAATATTCCGACTCAGATCTTAGTTTCTTAAACATATTTTATTAACATTGTATAATTTGATTGTTTCGCCCTGTTTCTCTTATTGTACATCTATCTGGGGCTTTGGTACAAAATCTAATGATCGTATTTTAACTCTTTGTCAAAATTATTTCATCCGTATTTTGTATGGTTTAGCTAAGTCTGATCATGTAAGTAATTTTTTGGCATTATCTAAAATTCTAAATGTTGGTCAGTTACATATACTGCTCACCTTAACGGATTTTAATAAATTAATCATATTAAATTACTGCCCATCAGTACTTCAGCAGTTTAATAAATTATTAAATCGTCGTTCTACGTACGATACCATCCTCTCTGACTTTTACTTTCTTAAGCCAGGCACAAATTTTGTCATTAACTCAGTTTTTAATGTGACGTGTCGCCTTTTGAACTTGCTAAACCAATCCATGTTAAAAAAAACTCGACTACGCCTGGCTCATTCAAGCAGTCTGTTTAAAAATTGATTTTAACGAAGCATTCTTCATCATTCATTAACTGTTGAGTTTTTTCCTACTTACATTATTATCTACATTGTAATTAGTACTTTACTGATTGATAGTTTATGTTTAATTCAAATTTTCGTTTATATTTGTTCAAATTTTTGACTCAAATTTCTGTTTTGGTGGCCCTACAAGTGGTAACTTCGGGTCTCCATGTGATGTATTTTCTTTGCTGAATAAAAGTTTATTTGAATTATTTGAATATTTATAAAATGAATATTAATGAGACTAACATTTATTTGAATTATTTGAATATTTATAAAATGAATATTAATGAGACTAACATCCAATAAGAATAAAGGATTGCCTGATAAGTCCAAAGTGTCAAGATTGATCAAGTGACTTAACGATGATCCTGATAATGATGATGATGATGATGACGACGACGATGATGATGATGATGACGACGACGATGATGATGATGATGACGACGACGATGATGATGATGACGGCTTACCTATTCTTTCTATCTCACAGTCAGCTAAATTTAATTCAATTAAATTCGTCAACTCTTTAAGACCCTGAAAGTATTTAGAATTCCACAACATCATCATCATCATTATTATTATTACTATTATTATTATTATTGTTGTTGTTGTTGTTGTTACCTGAATCTTACTGATAGGATTATCATTGAGAGCCAGGACTCGAAGGCTTTTAAGGGATTGCAGATTCTGCATTTTCGAAATCTTATTCGAGTATAGGTAGAGTTTTTGCAGGCTCAGTAAAGATCCCAGACCACATATTTCCTGTCCATATAATTGTAGTTGAGAATATTTGTAATAATAATAATGATAATAACAAATAATGAATGAATAAACTCACTAATGACTAAATGAATGAATTCATTAACTTGTAAACTTCGTCACACAAGTTCTCATAAGTCATAATGACAATAAATAAAACCTACTTTAACACAGCATTCAACAATCCACAATTCTTTCAACTTAAAAAGTGAACTAATGTTCTCAATCTTATCGATCGACTGGCCGACAATGCAGAGAGATTGAAGATTAGGAAAATAGTCAAATCCGCACATTTTAGGAAGGCCAGAGAAAAACATTTCCAAAGTTAAACAAGAGAGCCCATCTTGAGTTAAGCGGTTGAATTTAAGCCCATTGCTGAAACACTGAATTAGTGAATTAGGGTTTGATAAGAAAAAAACTGGAGTGATAATTAGTTTCATTTATAAAGCTTGATCATATTTAAACCGTTAGATAGGATTGTCATTCAGTAATAATAGGATTAAATTTTAATCTTTAAAAACAAAACACAGATGATGAAAAAATGAAAAAACTTTTTTACAATTTCCTTCAAAATATCGTTCTTGAGTTCATCTTTCTCTTTAATATCGTTGACAAAATTACTTTTCATTTTAAAAAATTTAATTTAAAACTCTCAAAAATGTTTAATATAATGAAAAAAAGTTTAAAATTTGAACTTTTATCAATACAGAATAGAAGAAGCAATAATTTGGTTCTCATGGCAACGATGATGGCAAGTTAAAGTTATTTTTTTAAACATTTTTTATACTAAATTAAATTAATTTAAGTGAATTTATTAATAATTATTTAATTTAAAACATTTAGTCAATTAATAAGTTTAATTTTTAAATTGTAAAATTAATTAATGCTTTCCATACATTATTATACTTTGTATTTAAAAATAAAAACACAGAGAGACAATTAAATTCCCAAAATTATATAAAATTTAGAAAATTAAAATGTCACATGAAAAAGAAGTCGTCAGAATTAGAGTCAAAGTTAGTATTTTGGGATATTTAAAAAAATTAGTTTGTATTGGTCCATTGGTTGAGTTTGATCACTTGATCAGTACTGTAAGGTAAGTCTGTAACTGTATGTATCTGTACTAGTTTTAGGTCTTAATTAAACTTAAATAAGTTTTAATTTAATTTTTAAATTAAATATTAATCAAATGCTTGTGCAAATCAATTAAATTATTTATTAATTGTATAAATAATAATGAATAAAAGCTAATTCATGATGTTATTCTACAATTCTAAATTATTAAAAAAAATCTAAATTAAATATGAATTGGAATCCAAAGTGAGTATTATTTAAAATAACAGTTAAGCAAGAATTGTATGTACTAAGCTATAAAAAAACTGAAATAATCTGACAATCCTTTTACTTCATTGCCATTATTGGCCTAAACCTAAAGCCTAAACTTTTATCAGTAATTAGTTGAGCAATTACTATTACAATTACTAAGTGATTATTAATTCAGTAATCAGTAATATTTTATAAAATTATAAACAAATGATTACTAATAAATAATGAAAAATATAATTTATATTTTTCTATATTGATTTGATACTAATACTCTAAACTAAAAGTATGGTAGACAATTAAATATAATTTCACCAAAAAAAGATTTTATGTATATGTATTATAATATATATAGTGGTAATTTAATGTTGGAAGCAGACCGTATTCTATACGATATGATTAAACAAAGCTTGCCTTTTTAATTTTTCTTACTCGAATTTTCTGAAAATTATTAATTTATTAATTAGATGCATATCATTATAATAATTTATCAGAAATGTGACGGTCTGAAGCAGCCAGAGTACAAGAAGATGTGCGTGGATCCCCAGATAACCTCATTCAGCATTCTGCAGTGTTTGCTAATCAGGGCCTTTAATATTAAAAGGTATTTTATAAATATTATTATTGTGAGGATAAATATCATATTATAATTATTAATTATCTATTGGGTATATGTATAATACTTGTTTCAAATATTAAGTTATTATGAAATTATATTATTGCAATTATAATATATATATTGTGTATGTGGCCAGAGGCATAAATATATAATATATACCCTTGAACAACACTATATATATATATATATATATATACATATATATATATATATAATTTACATTTAATCATAAATAATTCATATTAAAATTCAGTTTTATTCATTAAATATTGCAAAATTAAAAAGTAATACGCCCCAGAAATTTATTTTTCATTCTAACCCCTGACCACAGTGACTTCACGATTAGTTACCTGGCCACAGATGACGATGGTAGCGACGTCTACCTCTCCATGTTGTCAGACTGGGATCTAGACGCCGCCATTTTTAGCTCCAGCACTCCATATTTGTGTCTAAAAGTGGATTTAAAACCATACGAATCCGGCATTGACGATGATTGGGATGTGATAAAGTCCCCAGACTCCATACCACCATCATCATCATCATCATCATTATCAACAACGTCATCATCATCAACAACAACAATGATATTTACTTTGCCAACTACAACTACCGTCATAAATGCCAATAAAGTTTTCTCAAAAACGCTGAATAACTTTTTCGAAAAAACCGTTCAGACTGTCTCCAAAGCTATTGGTCAGTTTTTATTGCTATTATTTTTCCTCCTGTCATTATCATTGTTATCATTACCACTAAAACCTTTCCTGAAGGCCTGAAGCAAGATGACCAGCAGTCACCGCCACAGCCACAACCGGCTGCTAATTTCTCTACCACAGTCGCTTCTACAAATTTGAATAATACTATTTTTAGTAATAGTATTACCACCACTACTGTTACTACTACTATCGCCGCTAGTACAGCTGCTACTACGGCCACCGGTAGTTTTAGAAAGTATAATAACCACTTGCATTTGCCACCTCTGAGTTCGCCGTTGTCTGATGGCGATTTTAGAAGTTTTCAAAGTCCTGTTGGTGTGCTGATTGAGCAGAATAAATTTAGGTTGGCTGGGTGAATGAATGAATGGATGAACGAACGAACGAATGAATGAATGAATGAATGAATGAATGAATGAATGAATGAATGAATGAATGAATGAATGAATGAATGAATGAATGAATGAATGAAAGGATATATAAATGATTGATTGATTAGTTGATTGGTTTATTAGTTGATTGGTTTATTAGTTGATTGATTTATTAGTTGATTGTTTAGTTGATTGATTGATTGATTGATTCTTGAATTATTTATAGACTCATTCATTTATTCATTCATTGGTTCGTTCGTTCATTCATTCATTCATTAGTTCGTTTATTCATTCATTCATTCATTCATTAGTTCGTTTACTCATTTGTTCATTCAGATTGAGCGTGTATCAAGGTGGTGTAGAATGTTCCTTGAGGAAAGTTGTGTGGCGACATTTGCTTAACGTTTACCCACACGACATGACTGGTAAAGAGAGGATAGACTATCTAAATGTGTGTACAATTGTTTGTCTGTATGTTTGTTTGTTTGTATGTACGCTTGATTGTTTGTTTGTATGTATGTACGGTTGTGTGTTTGTATGTACGGTTGGTTGTGTGCCTATTCGTTCGTTTGTTTGTTTGTTTCATTCCAGTTAATTGTTTCAAATAACTATTTGATTTTGTGTGACACGAAAATTTGCATTTTTCAATTAAGGTTTATCTTTCCATTCGTTTATAACGCACTCTCTCTCTCTCTCTCTCTCTCTCTCTCTCTCTCTCTCTCTTTCTCACACATTCTCACACATACATGTTTACACACGTACACACATACTTACACACACCTACACACACACAGACAAAATCGAAAGATTATTACAAACTTCGTGATGGATGGAAGAGGAAGCTGATGGACGGCCTGATGTCAGGGGAGGATCGACAGGTCATCTGCGCCGTCAAGAAGGATGTCCTTCGAACTGACCGACACCATCCTTACTTCTCAGGTTGGTCGGATTCTGGTTCTCAGGTGATGAATTAGTGGGATTGTGAGACTGTGTTTGAACATACTGTCTGAATGTTTGTTGCGTGTCTTGTTTGTTTGTCTGTCTGTCTGTTTGTCTATTTGTTTGTTTGTTTGCATATTAGCGCCAACATCAGCTGCAAAGCTAGCTATATATCATTCTGAAATGAACAGATAAAAAATAAACATAACTCATTTATAACGTGATGATCCAACAACACAGAAACACACACACAGACACACACGCTCACACGCACGCACGCACACACACACACACAAACACACACGCACACTCACAGGAAAGGACGACAATCAGAATAGCATCAGCTTACTGAACCTCCTAGTGACCTACGCCCTTACGCACCCTTCCACCTCCTACTGCCAGGGCATGAGTGACCTGGCCTCGCCCCTTCTGGTCGTGCAAAAGGACGAACCGACGGCCTACATCTGCTTCTGCTCCCTCATGGATCGACTGAGGGGGAACTTTGCTCCGGATGGTGAACTGATCATGGGCAAATTTGAACATCTCTCCCTCCTTCTGGATCATCATGATTGGGAGTTCGCTCAGCACCTGCGCAAACATCGGATCGGTCCGGATTTGTTTTTCTGCTACCGGTGGATATTGTTAGAGATGAAGAGGGAATTTCCGCTGGACGACGCCATGCTGGTCCTGGAGATAATGTGGAGTACGCTGCCGATCAGGGAACCTCATTCCGTTTCCGGGGTTCCGCTGGTCGATGAGGACTTCGTCGTCCTCTCCACCTCGCCAGGATCGCTATCGTCGCCGGCTTATCGATATTTCACGAGTTATTTGAATTTGAAGAACCGATGTAGGGAGGAGAGGAAGAGCTCCGTGGGCCCTGCTACTAGGAGCTTGCCTTTCACGGCTGCTACAGCTGTCGCTACATCTGCTACTACTACTACTACTACTTCAGTTACTACTACAACTACTACTACTACTACTTATACTACTACTACTACTACTACTACTACTACTAACAACACTACAACTACGATTGCTAATGTCGCTACTAGTTTGACTTCTGTCGCTAACGATAGTAGAGACGACTCTGTCGTGCTTACAACTGCGCGGACGTCAACGTCCATATCGCCACCACCGCCGCCACCACCGACACATTCGAAACAACTGAACAGTACTAAGAGCAATCATCACCGTCATCATCGTAATCGTCAGTCGTCATCACCACCATCATCTTTATCGCTACTAAAATCATTATCATCACGTTTATCATCATCACCATTACAGCCAACAACATCGTCATCAGCTGCTATTACAGCTACTACAGCTACTACTACTTCTGCCGCTACTACTGCATCATCATCGTCGTTGCCACATGATAGCATAAGAAGTCCATGCGATGATATGATAGCGTCAATTGCTGATGTTGTTGATGTTAACATTGAGGAGTATATGATTGTAGATAGGACGAGGCACGATATTGATAACTGTCTCACTAGTGACGTCATCTTTATCAACACTGCTGCTACTACTACAACTTCAGCCGCTACTGCTGCTACTACTACTTATGCTACTTCTGCGGCTTCTTCTACTACTGCTTCTACTGGTAGTACTAATGTTAATGTTAAAAATACTGATGATCTAAATAATGATGTTGAAAGACATGGCTTGAGTTCTGTTTCGTTCATGTCATCAACAGCATCAAACGCCGCTTCATCAGCTGCTGCAGCAGCGACTTCAACGACGTCAACAACAGCAGCAACGACTACAAACAATCATTACGACAACCACCACCCCGATCATCGTCGTCGTCGTCATCTTCATCACCAGGACAACAACAAAGACGACATTGATGACGACTATGCCAATGAAAAAACTTCTCTGCTTTACGACAACAACAACAGTAAAACATCAACATCTTCTGACGACAGTGACGAAATTGACAACAACGTCAACAACAAAAACATCAACGCCAGTGGCAGTAGCAACAGCAACAACAATGGCCACCTCAACAACAACATCAGCAACAACAACAAATCGCCACAATCTTTGTCCCCACTTCCGCCTCCGGATGAGATAGGACACGGAAACTCCTTCCTGATGTTCCTCTGCCTCTCGCTGCTTTTAACTCACAGAGACCACATCATGTCGGCCATGCTGGATTTCAACGACACTGCCATCTTTTACGATAGGAAAGTTAGGAAGCACAATGCAGTTAACGTCATCGTACACGCCAAGTCATTATATAGCGCCTATCTTAAAAACCAGATGTACCTGAGTAGATCTAGGAGAGATTAGTGGTAGTTGAGAGGATGATGATGAAGAAGAAGAAGAGGATCATTGTAATGATTTCATTGAAGATGTTTGGGGTGTAATATTTATTTTACATTAAAATGCAATTTATAAAACAGTGTAAGGCAATATATTTATGTGCAGAACATGATATATTGTTTGTTCAGTTTATGTATACTCATATTTAGACACACGCGCGCACATACATGTGTGTGTGTGTGTGTGTGTGTGTGTGTGTGTGTGTGTGTGTGTGTGTGTGTGTGTGTGTGTGTGTGTGTGTGTGTGTGTGTGTGTATGCATGACTATGTGTCATTTCAGCTTTTCCACTGCAGTCTTCTCCATTGTATTTTCGCCATTTGTTAATTGATGCGTTATGAAAATCATACCCATGATAATTTATTCATTAATTTAGTTCATCTATTTAATTAACTAATAAAAGCTTACAAACTGAATCTATCTTTATAACCAATAAACTCTTTGACGTTCATCTTTCTGCCATTAGGGTGTACTCCAGTACCTCTTAACTGATTGATTTTTTGTTGATGTAGAGTTATTCATTTGTTCAATTATTTATTAATGAATTCTTTAATCATTCATTCATTCAATCATTCATTGATTCATTCATTCGGTCATTCATTCATTCAATCATTCATTCATTCATTCATCTTTTATTTCTTCATAGCCCGGTATGTCGGTTCCGTTTTAGTTTTGGCTAAATTAGCTGAGATTGAGATTTAATAAATATATTGTTTTTTTTTTATCATAAATTATTAAATTTATTAACGTTAATGATCTAATTAACGAAGTTATTAGTAAACTCATAAGCGTAATTAATTAACTCATTAACGTAATTAATTAATTTATTTATTTATCAGCTTGCTAATCTAGTTGGCTCATTTGTCGTCTTGTTCGTTTATTTATTGATTTATCCATTCATTCATTTATTCATTCACTCATTCATTCATCCACTCTTTCATTCATTCCTTATTACGCTGTTATACAGGTGAATTATTAACTTAAAAAGACTCAACCGTTATTATTATTATTAATAATTTGACTGTTTTTTCATTTTTTTTTCTCTTCATTTACGAGAATAATAATGAATAATAATAATAATAATACAAATATATTTTTGTCACCATGACAACGATCGCTTGCTTTTATTGATTAAAACTCGAGATACGCTTACGTACGTACATACAAACATACATACATACAAACATACATATATACATACATTCATACATACATACATACATACATACGTACATACATACGTACAGTACAATCTCTTGCTTTTAAGATCAAATAAGATTCACGATTAAAATCATAGTCGTTAATAACTTTTAATAAATATATATATATATATATTGAATAATAAATTTCGACTTATATAGATAATAATTTGATACTTATGAAATATTAATAATATTAATATCTACCATGTTGGGACCAACTAATAATGTAAATAATAATAATAAAAGTAACAATAATAATGAGAATAGCGAGATATCTCGGGTTAAAAAACTTCCCAAATTTCCGGTTTTTAAGCCGGATGGGTCTGTCTACTTGCCGCCAATTAGGTATCCGGACCCCAAAGACTACAAGACCAATCGCAGTTTGCTCAATTTTCGGCTGGCCAATAAGAAGAAAGCTTTGGAGAACAGGGCCATGTATGTGGTTTGTTTTTTCGTCATCACTTTAATCATCATCATCATTTTAATCGTCATCATCATCATCGTTTTCAACAGATTGGACAAAGCAGTTGAGAGATACAACAGAGCTAAGAATGTCTTCTTGATGCGACAACAATCATCTTCATCACCGCCACGACCATCATCATCATCATCTCTACATTTTCCGGAAGTTAGTGATTGATTGGGTTATGAAATTATCGTTACAATGTCATGCTGTTGTATTGGTATACTCACATACACGAGCAGTGCGTACTAAACACACACACACGTACATTCAAACACACAGAGGGACATACAAATACACACATCCAAACACACACACACGTACAACACAAATAGCTGGTGAGCAAAAGGAGACAGCAGATGGTAAACTACGAACTGTTAAGAGAGAGAGTCGATAAAATACCGCTACCACAAATCCCGGATACCTGGATACCGAAACTTATCCAGTCGATACCGAGTCGGTACAAGAATTCGGAGCGGTTTAAAAATGTACTAGACGGTTTGGTCGATGAAATTAGCTCGATGTTTCATAAGAGTATGAAAGAATTTACAAGTAAGTATTTGTGTGTGTGCGTGTGTACGTATGTATGGGCATGTGTGTGTGAATGAATTTGTTCGTGCACACATTCATTTGTTTATTCATTCATTTATTCATTCATTTATTCATTCATTCATTCATTCATTCCTTCAGTGAAAAGTCGAATAGTTCCAGAAGATGAGTTCAGAGCTTACCTGGATGAAGCTTACCCAGCAAGGTCTAAAAAATTCCTTCCGAAACTCGACAACATTAACAATAATAACAATAACGTCAATAATAACAATAATACAAACAACAGCAACAACATCACCAACAATTACCATAGTACCAACAACAACACCGACGTTAACAATCAAAGTTTTGAAAAAATGACGTCACCGCCAACAACAACAACAACCATAGAAATTACATTAGGAAGCTGCAAAGAACAATTTCAACAGCATAGAAAGAGAATTAAGTTGAATCTGCACGTCTTGAAAGCGAGCGTTCGGCTTGCGTTTGAACTCGGCGAGAAAGCACTGAGGAGGAATATCATCTGTGATTTCAAGCTACTCTGGTCGGTAAAACGTTCTATATTGCTTTTATTATTATTATTATTGTTATTATTATTTCCGGTAGTCAAAAGTCCCCATTCACTATAAAATACCTGAGATCATTTGTCTCAAGAGAGTGTGATAGCTTTGAAGAGAGGACGATGACAGGGTTAGTACTGATGATGATGACGATGATGATGTTCGTGAAGATGATAAATCTAATAATGCGCATTCTGAGAGTTAATTAAGAGAGAATTAGTTAATTAATTGATAATTAATTATAGAGACAATTAATTATGAATAATTACAAATAATATTTTCAATTGTAGGTGGCTGGTTGAGATAATCAAAATTTTTGAGAGCCATAAAGACGTTGAAAAGTTGAAAGGCACTAAGTTACAGTCATACAATCGTTGTCTCGATATATTAATGTCTATACAGGTTACGTGTTTTTAATTCTTTAATTCTTTCGTTCGTTCATTCAATCGTTCGTTATTCATTCATTTATTCATTCTTTCTATTAACTATTTTTAAAATTATTTATTCATTCATGGACTATTCATTAATTCTCCAAACTGGTTGTTTGTTTATTTATTTGTTTCATTCAATCATTCATCTACCCATTCATTCATTCATTTATTCATTCATTCATTCATTTATTCATTCATTCAATCATTCATTCATTCATTCAATCATTCATCCCCAGTTGAGAGATCTAATTGAAAGGTCGGTTGATACCTGGCTGCAGTTGATAACATCAGTCAAATATATCACGTCAGAGTCGTCAAACTTTTTCAAAAGACATGAAAATAATAATGAAAACGTCAACAACAACATCGAAAACGACAACAACATCAACAACAACAACAGCAACAACAACAGCAGCAACAACAATTTGATACCGATGGTTTTAGTGGCTCTAACTTACGAAGATGGCTCTGTGCAGTTCTATCCGACAACGCCAGACGTGCAAGGAGCTTTCTGTGAGGTCGTCGATAAAATTGCTAATACTCTGCAGTTGGTTAGTAAATGATGGTGATGATGATGACGTTGTTGTTGGTGTTGATGGTGATGATGATTATGATGGTTGTGGTGGAGATGGTGATGATGATGACGATGATGGTATTTATTAGGTTCCGACAGTTAGCTCGTCGACAAAGCACAACAACAAAAACCACAATGATGACGTCACTGGCGATGATGATGATGACGATTTTAGGTACATCAACTGCAAACTGAACGACGACGAAGTTGGCAACATTCACGCTTCAATTAGGTCAAGTATGGAAGGTCACTTCAAACAGCCCCTCGAACTTCTGAACTGGTTCAGTTAGTGCTCATTAGTTCGTTCTTATGTTCATAAAATTCATTTACCCATCCATCTATTCATCTAGCAATTCATTCATACATTCATTCATCCATTCATTCATTCATTCATTTTATTCATCCACCCAGAAAATACGTACGGCTACGTTGTCAATGGTGATGCAATGAATGACGTCATCAACCGTTTCGACGCGGACAGCACTTCAACTGAGGAATTAATTAAGGTTAAATAGCTATATCGCTCATTCATTCATTCACTCAGGAATTAATTAAGGTTAAATAGCTATATCGCTCATTCATTCATTCACCCATTCATTCATTCATTCATTCACACATTTATTCATTCACTCACTCACTCATTCATACATTCACTCACTCACTCATTCATTCATTCATTTAGCAATCGTATCATAGCTAACCAGATTCTAAAAATATTGATACATAAACTTATTTTCCACAAATTTTCATACACAATTTCCCTCAAAATGTGAAATCCTGTTCTTGTTGAAAAATTTTTTCCTGCCGAATTTAAAAACTTTTCCCGCCAATTCCCTACCTTGCCGCAAGATGTCAGAACAGTTCGAGAAAGTCTCACGGGAGATCTCGACGCTGCCTCGACTGGTGCACTTCGGTCTGGTTGTGGTGGACAGCAGCGACTTGAAGCAGGAACTGTGCAAGGGCTGCAAGCTGCTCTCCAGCTACATTCTCGACAGGCTGGCTGGGAATCTTGCTCTAGAGAGTTCCAGGTGATAATGAGGAGGGTGAGGAGGAAGATGATGATGGTGGTGGTGGGGATCATAATGGCACATTTGGTGATTTGTTTTAGAGGAATAGAAATATTATCGTATAATTAATTGGCAGTTTTATTTTTATATTAGCACATTTGTTTCATCATGGCCGTCGTCAGTTTGACATAATTTTCAGCACCACTATCATCACCATCTTATCAACATCTCACCACACCACCATCAACCAGCTTGATAAGCGAGTACGAGCAGATATACAAGCGGGCCTCAGAGGTGCCAGACAACAGCGAGCAGCTGGTCGAACTGATTCAATTCATCGACACTGCCCGCACAAAAGAACTCGTCGAATTGAAAATTCGCGTCAGCGAATTTGCCCAACATTTAGTTTCGCTACTGAGTTGCTACCTATTTAGTAAAGAGCGGATGGCGTCGAACACGAGGGTGGTTCTCTGGCCCAGTGAGATTAGTCCGATATTCGAACTTTCTGGAGAGGTGGTGCTTTTTGCATTTTTTTTTTCAGTGTTTCAAGTGATCAAAATGACATTGAACTAATTTGATTAAAATTGTTAATTTATGTTGTTTTGAGTTATCAAAAATAAGTTTCCCAAATGCTGCGCCAGAAAGCAGAGTCATTGAAAGTGATGGCGAGGAAGATGTTGTCCTCATCGAGCGAGCAACTCTTCGCGGAGTTGAAGAAAATTCGCGACAGATGTCAGGAGTTCAACGATTACGTCGATGTCGACCAGATGGCCTTCTACGCTACGTGCGTGAAGTCAGTGCAGCAGAGGTTGAATGACGCCATCGAGAAAGGTGGGTTGTCATTGGCTGGCTGGTTGGCTGACTGGTTGTTATTGGCTGGTTTATTAATTAATTTTTCAACTCACTAGTTGATTACTAAATTAACGATTTATTTGGTTGATGATCAAATATTTGAATAGCATTTTTATGGGTTGTTAGTTTGTTTTCCGTGAAGCTAATCACACTCGCTGATTTGTCAGTTCAATTTCTAATTCTTCCAATCACATTCTCGCTGAATTTAAATTTCAAATCTGACCATTCGCATTCAGGCAAATGGATAAATAGGGAGGAGTCGATATACAAGTGTCCAATCACAGACTTTCGTGAAGCAGAAGATATCGCCGTATCACTCGAGTTATTCTACAGATTGTTCAGCGTGGTCTCAAAATGGCGGAAAGCTGAAAAACGGTAATGTCAATGATGTTTGTGATGCTATCATTCATCCATTCCTTCGTTCATTTGTTCATTCAATCATTCATTCATTCATTCATTTATTCATTCGTTCATTTATTCATTCATTCATTCGTTCATCCACAAACTACAAAGATGGATGGACGGAACGTTTCTAGAACTTTCTGCCGGGCAGATAGAGGCTGACCTTGAGGAATACGCCCAGGAAATGTACAAGGTCAACAAGCAGTTTATAAATAGACGCAAGAAAAAAACCCAATCTAAAATAATGACTTCCGTCAAAACTATCAAGGAAAAAATTACTAATAATAGTAATACTACCACTACTACTGCTGCTGCAAACGCTGCTGCTTCTACTACTAATGCCACTACTACAACTACTACTACTGATAACAGTAATGATAGTAATAGTGCAATAGCTGGTAGTAGTAACAATGTTGATAACAGTAGTAGTAGTGGCGGTGGTGGTAGTAGCTCTGGTATACAAAGTGCAGTCGAAATAGGTTTGGCAGTTTTGGAAGCGGCAGCCATTGTTAAAGATGGAAAATCGAAAATGGAAGGTGAGTGAATGAGTGAGTGAATGAATGAATGAATGAATGAATGAATGAATGAATGAATGAATGAATGAATGAATGAATGAATGAATGAATGAATGAATGACTGAGTAAATGAATGATTTAACGGCTGACCAAATGAAAATAGATGTTTAATTATGTAACGCTAGCGTTAAATCAGTCAAATTTATATGTTTTGACAAAAATATTTCACAGCAACGTCAACAACAACAACAACAACATCATCATTAATATCAACAACAACAGCGACAACAACGACAAAGGCAAATGATGTAGCGCTGTTTCTAGACGAAGAGCCAGCTGTCTTCCAAGTGATCAACGCTGTCTTAGAATCCATGAAAAAGTTCAGGGTGGGCATCTGCTGTTGTTTCAGCTTTTGGTCTTGTCATTCATAGCTTGTCTAATTTCATGTTTCAATGACTTTGTTACTAACAATCACGATCAGCAACAAATAACTTACAATGATGATCATCGTCGCCAGAATCACATTCCGACAATAATGGTCCTATGCAACCTGGGCCTAAGGCAGAGACACTGGACGCAGATGAGTGACCTTGCCAAGTTCGACCTCACACCAGATTCCAGTACGACCTTGAGAAAAATGCTGACCTTGAACTTGGGCCCCTACATGGAGCAGTTCGAGGCTATCAGTGCGTCCGCTTCCAAGGTGAGTGTGGCGTCGGTGGCTGATGGTGGTGCTGCTGCTGCTGATGTGGGCGATATTTGGGAGGATGGGAATAATAATATTTTGTAGCAAAATATTTGCTGTGTCTTCATAAAAGTACAATATGTCAGGGATTGAAATGCCTAATAGGTTCTTAATGATAAGTCGGTTAGACATTCTTGGGACTGTCGAGACATCTATTGTTATGACGAAGATGATGATGATGACGAAGATGATGATGATGATGACGACGACGAAGATGATGATGATGATGATGATGATTCTAAAGGAGTTTTCTCTGGAAAAAGCCAAGAAAAAAATGCTGGATGATTGGACGAACGTCAAATTCAATCTCACTCTCTACAGAGAAACAGGTTATGATAATGATGATGATGATGATGACGATAAATCATTATAATTATAATAATATTTATTATAAATAATAATAGTTTTGATGCATCATCAGGCGTGTCCATACTGGCTTCTGTTGACGAGATACAAATGTTATTGGAGGATCAGGTGATGATTATGATGGTAATGATAATGGTGACAGGTATGATGATGATGATGATGTTGATATGAAATTAAGTTGTGGAACAACTCAACGAACCAAAGACTGCGAATACGTGAAAAAACAAAAAAAGAATCTTTAAAAAAACAAAATTTAGAAACGTAGCCGAAGCTCACAAACACAAAGACCTCAGACGAACACACACACACTCACACACACACACAACCAACGATTCCAACAACCAAGCGAACCAAAGAAAACTAAATAAATATTAATCCAACACCAAACACATCACAAATTCAAACGAAAAAAACCCGTAACCAAAGATCGTGAAAACGCAAACGATGCGCGGCTCGCCATTCATCAGACCATTCGAGAAGGAAATAAAGCAGTGGGAGCAGCGGATGACCTTCATTCAAGACGGCATTGTCGAGTGGCTCAAGGTACAAGCACAGTGGCTCTACTTGGATCCTATATTCGCTTCGGAAGATATCACCAGGTTATGATAACGATGATTGAAGTGATGGTGATGATGATGGTGGTGATGATGATGATGATTGCAGTGATGGTGATGATGATGATTGCAGTGATGGTGATGATGATGATTGCAGTTATAGTGACGACGATGATGATGATGATGATGACGTCAGGATAACTTTTGGTCAGGCAAATGCCAGACGAGGCGAGAATGTTTGCAGCTGTTGATCTCAAGTGGAAAGGAATCATGAAAAATACCGTCCTGCATCCATTGGTTGGTCGATTGGTCACCTGATTGATTGATTGGTTGGTCAATTGGTTGTTGATTGGTTGGTTGATTGATTGGTTGGTCAAGTAACTAGCTGGTTAGTCGCCTTTTTAGCTGGTCCATTGGTCTTGTGGCTGTTGATTGGCTGGCTACTTGGTTATCTCGAAGATGATTGGCTGATAATTGGCTAGTTGACTGGTCATATGACTGATTGGTTGATGACGTAGTTGGTCAATCACAACAACAACAACATCGTCAGGTGTTATCAGCAACAAGTTATCCGAACTTATTGGATATCTTGAAAGAATGCACGACTCTGTTGGATTCCATAAACAAGGGTCTCAACATGTACCTGGAACTGAAGAGGCTCTTCTTCCCGAGGTTGTGATGATGATGATTGTGGTGATGATAATGATGATTGTGGTGATGATAATGATTATGGTGATGATGGTGGTGGTGATGATGACGACGGTTGTGGCGATTGTGATAATGATGTTTATAAGGTTGATGTGGATGATGATGAAGAAGAATACGATGATGATATTGTATTGTATCTTCAGACAGTTATGGTGATGGTGTTCACGATGATGATGATGATGACGACGATGATGATGATGATGATGACGTAATCAGATTTTTCTTCTTGTCGAACGATGAGATGCTGGAGATATTATCCGAGACGAAAGATCCTACCCGGGTTCAACCGCACCTTAAGAAATGTTTTGAAGGTGCGTGTTTGAGTTTGTTCGTTCGTTCGTTTGTTCATTCATTCATTTACTGATTCATTCATTCATTAATTAATTCATTCATGCATTCATTCATGCATTGTTTGGTCGTTCATTCACCGATTCGTTCTTTCTGGTTTACGTAGCTTAGAATTTAATGAAAAATTTGAAACAACAGCTATCATTCGTTAATTTACCGTTCGTTCATTCATTCACCCATTCTTTTGTTCATTCATTTGTTTATTCATTCATTCACTCTTTTGTTTATTCATTTGTTCATTCATTCATTCATTCATTCTTTTTCATTAATTTCTTCATGCATTCGCTGGCTCATTCATTCATCCAAGGCATAGGCAGTTTAGAATTCAATGAAAAATTAGAAATCACTGCTATGCGAAGTTCGGAATCTGAAAAGGTGACCAACCACACGTTATACTTCACACACACACACACACTCACTAAAACAAACACACACTCATACAAACACACACACACATACGCAGGTTGTATTTAGCGAAGTGGTCTGCACGCAAGCCACTAAAGGAGCCGTGGAGAAGTGGTTGCTGAACGTCCAGCAGGTCATGCTCATGTCAATCAAGCACGTCATCCAGCAGTCGAACGCCGTAAGTTGAGTTGGCGATGATGTGGCTGTGGCGATGATGTGGCTGTGGTGGTTGTGATGATGGTGATGTGTCTGATGTTATCATTATCATCATCATCACACAATCGTCATCATCATCACTATCGTCATCACCATCATTATCATCAATACAGGCTTACCTGAAGGAGAGTAGAGTTCACTGGGTGATGAACTGGCCTGGTCAAGTATGTATATAATTGTTATTGGTTTATGAATAAGTTAACTTGTTGAAATTTAAATAAACTAACTCGTCAAGACATAAGTTTATGAATTCGTTAACTTCTGATTAGATTATGTTAATTATTTTATGAACATGCGTGTATTTGCGTAAGGTTGAAAAGCTAAAACGCCGCAAAATGATTACATAAACTTTTGAATGAATTAAGTTATAAAGTTAATTATCTTATTAATTATAAACTCACGAATAATTTATGTTAATTAGGTGATCTTGTGCGTTTCGCAAATCCATTGGACGGCCGGTGTTCATAGATCAATTAAGGAGAGGACGTTGAATGAGTTTGAGACTCATCTCAATAAACAACTCTCTGAAATTGTCGAATTGGTTAGTTGTTGTAGATGATTCACTCATTCATTTATCCACTCACTCATTCATCCATTCATTCATTCACTCATCCATTCATTCATTCATTCACTCATTCATTCATCCATTTATTCATTCACTTATTCATTTATTCATTTATTCATTCACTCATTCATTCATTCATTCATTCACTCATTCATCCATTTATTCATTCACTCATTCATTCATCCATTCATTCATTCACTCACTTATTCATCCATTTATTCATTCACTCACTCATTCATTTATTCATCCATTCATTCATTCACTCATTCATTCATCCATTCATTCATTCACTCATTCATTCATTCATCCATTCATTCATTCACTCATTAATTTATCCATTCATTGGCAGATAAGAGGTAGCCTGACTCGCCACCAGCGTATTACACTGGGCGCCCTGGTGGTCATAGACGTTCACGCGCGTGACGTGGTGAAAGAATTAACAGATAGAAAGATCGAAAATGAGAAGGATTTTGCCTGGATGGCACAGTTAAGATACTATATCAAAGATGGTAATGATACTATCACTGCTACTACTACTGCTGCTGCTGCTGCTACTACTTCAAACAACAATGGCGATGTCGTTGTTTCGATCGTGAATGCAATGGCGAAGTATGCGTACGAGTACCTCGGCAACACGGACAGACTGGTGATAACTCCACTGACGGATAGATGCTACAGGACTTTGATGGGAGCATTCCAGCTGAATCTCAACGGCGCTCCGGAGGGACCTGCCGGAACTGGGAAGACGGAAACGACGAAAGATCTGGCGAAAGCACTGGCTGTTCAATGCGTCGTTTTCAACTGCTCGGACGGCCTGGATTACATCGCGATGGGCAAGTTCTTCAAAGGTCTGGCGTCGTCTGGGGCTTGGTCGTGTTTCGACGAATTCAACAGGATCGAGTTGGAAGTTCTATCGGTAGTTGCACAGCAGATCCTCTGCATCATCAGAGCAGTCCAGAGTCACGTTGACGTCTTCATATTCGAAGGCACCGAATTGAAGTTGAATCCCAACTGCTTCCTCTGCGTCACGATGAATCCAGGATATGCCGGAAGATCCGAACTGCCGGATAATTTGAAGGTTTTATTCAGAACTGTGGCGATGATGGTTCCTGATTACGCGATGATAGCTGAGATCAGCCTCTACTCTTTCGGATTCATAAACGCCAGACAGCTCTCAGTGAAGATAGTGACGACGTACCGCCTCTGTTCCGAACAACTCTCCACACAGTTCCATTACGACTACGGAATGCGTGCTGTCAAAGCGGTCCTCTGTGCCGCTGGGAACCTTAAACTGAACTACAAAGATGCCGATGAGAGCATTCTGATGCTGAGGTCAATCATGGAAGTCAATCTGCCAAAGTTCCTTGCTCATGATATTCCTTTGTTTGAAGGTGATGTTTGTTTGTTTGTGATGGCGTTTATTTGTGGTGATGTTTGTTTGTGGTGATCGCGGTGGTGATGAAGATAATGATGATGACGTTTGTGATGATGACGATGGTGATGATGAAAGTATGGACGATAACGATACTGATGGTAATAATTTCTACTCAGGCATAATATCCGATCTCTTTCCAAACGTGAAGTTGCCAAAGGAAAGATACTCTCAGCTGTTAGACGGTTAGTCATGATTGTGAGAACGATGACGATCAAGATGATGATACTAACGATGATAATAATGATACTAACAATGATAATGATGATAATAAACAGCTGTAGATAAAGTAGCAAGTGATGATAACTTGACGATGGTTGATTTTTTCGCTGAGAAACTCATTCAGATGAATGAGATGATGACCGTTCGACACGGGTTAATAATTATAATGTTTATTATTATTATTGTTAGTTAGTTAATATTAATTAAAATTATAACAAAATAATAAAAATAATATTTTCGCAATAATTACTATATTTTTATTTATTTTATTTTTATTATTTTCAAGGTTTATGCTTGTGGGCGAGCCTTACGGCGGCAAATCTACAGTCATACATACAATGGCGAAAGCTATGAACTACCTCGCCAATAACAACAACAACAACAATAATAATAATAATAGCAACAACAATAATAATAATTTTTCCAAAGTAACGTGCAAAATTATCAACCCCAAATCGATAACGATGGGCCAGCTGTACGGGCAGTTCGACGCGGTCTCCCATGAGTGGTCGGACGGGCTGATCGCGATAACTTTTCGCGAGTTCGCCTCGCATTCGATGCGCGGTCGGAGGTGGGTCATCTTTGACGGCCCCATAGACGCCCTCTGGATCGAGAACATGAACACCGTACTTGACGACAACAAAAAGTTGTGTCTGATGAGTGGAGAGGTCATACAGCTTCCGACCTCGATGAATCTCATCTTTGAAACTCTGGACCTCTCCATGGCTTCGCCCGCCACAGTTAGCAGGTGTGGCATGATTTATTTCGAGCCGAAAATGCTCGGTTGGCAGTGCATGTTACATTCGTGGTTGCGCACTTTGAAGAACAACATCAACGACAACAGCAATGACATCAAGAACAATGACAGCAACATCAACAACCACAATGACAAGAGTAGTAGTGAACTCGTTTACATAGACATAGTAGCGGAATTAAAAAAATTTGTTGTCTATGCCCTTGAGGGCGCCATTGAATTTGTCACTGAGAACTGTAGGGCCACTTATTTGCGCATGACAGTTTCCATGCTGGTTGGTTGCTTTTTCCGGTTCGTTACCATGGTGATCAGGGATGCACACGAAAAATTATTTGGTGAAACATCATCTTCAGCACTGGACGATCAACTGAACAGACTGTCCCACCTATTCAAACTTATCATATTCAGCCTCGTCTGGTCCATCGGTTGTGTCCTCGATGAAAACGATAGAATTAAATTCAACGCACGCATCAACGAGCTCATGAATATTAACGAGCTGACTAAAAATAACGTACTAATTAGCATTGATGGTGGTGGAAAGTTTGAAAATAGCCGCAAAGTGGCTGACGTATACGGCGGATTGTTGCCTGCCCATGGAGAACTTGTTTATGATTATTACGTTGAGAACAATGAATGGCTGCCGTGGCTGTTGAAGGCGGAGGAAAAGCAGGCGTCAACCTCAAAAATTGTGACGTCATCATCAGCGAAGTTACAAAACGTGCTAATACCGACAGTCGATACCGAGCGTTATAACGGTATCATGGATTTCTGCATTCGTTATAAAGAACCCTTACTGATCGTGGGGCCAACCGGAACCGGGAAATCCGTGTACGTTCGAGAAAAGTTGTTGAGAGGGGTCCAGAGAGATGTGTACAAACCAGCATTCATTAATTTTTCCGCTCAAACTACTGCCAATCAAACTCAAAACTTGATAATGAGTAAATTAGAGAAACGAAGAAAAGGTTATTACGGCCCACCGATCAATAAAAAGTCAATCATATTCATCGATGATTTCAACCTACCATCTCATGAAAAGTTTGGAGCACAACCACCGCTGGAACTTTTGAGATTCTGCCTGGAACACGGACACTGGTACGATCTGAAGGACACGAGCAAAATTCACCTGCAAGACGTTCAGTTCATCGGGGCCATGGTCCCCACAATGGGCGGCATCCGGGGGCACGTGGACGGCAGGGTCCTGCGACATTTCCTCATTACTTCGGTTAATTCGTTCAGCGATGAATCACTTGTTAGGATATTTTCGTGCGTTGTGCTCACCTTTCTTAAATCTGCAAACGAAACGAAGCAATTAGAATTAACAAAATTTGGTTTAAAAATAGTTGAAGCTACGAAGGATATTTACAAAACATCGACATCAATCTTGCTACCAACACCCAACAAATCACATTACCTCTTCAACCTCAGAGATTTTAGTCGAGTAGTATCCGGTCTCTCATTGGTGCAGAAAGCTCACCTTAATGATACGAGCGTTCTGATTCGTCTGTGGTGCCACGAAGTACTCAGGGTCTTCTCTGATAGGCTGGTTAATTCCGAAGATAAAGTTTGGTTGGCTGACCTGATAGAGAAGACGATAAACAAGCACTTTGATGTGAAGTTTCACGATGTGTTCGAGCACCTCCTCAAGGATAGAACCAGCTACACAACGGCAGACGTGCTGAGCGACCTCATGTTTGGCAGTTACATGTGCATTGATAAAGAGGTGGACGAGAGAACTTACGATGAAGTCAACAGCATGAAAGACTTTCACAAAGTTGTTGAACAATATTTAGATGAATATAACGTTGTTAACAAGACCAGGATGAATTTGGTTATCTTCAAATACGCGTTAGAACATTTATCAAGAATATCGAGAATACTGTTGATACCCGGTGGAAACATGCTATTGGTTGGCGTGGGAGGAAGCGGCAGGCAATCTGTGACGCGATTGGCTGCTTACATTTCAAACGTTCACGTCAACCAACCAGAGATCACCAAAAGTTATGGCATCAACGAATGGCACGACGACTTGAAAGCCTTGCTGAGAAATGCTGGAGCGCACAACAAACCTTGCATATTCTTCCTCGTTGACTCACAACTCAATGAAGATTCTTTTCTGGAAGAGGTGGACAATTTGTTGAACGCCGGCGAGGTTTCAAACATTTTCAGCGCCGATGAGTACGTTGACATCGTCGAAATTGTTAGGTCGACATTTCTGCCTACCAGCGAGCCGACAACAACGAAAAACAACAACAACAATAACATTCCTAAAACTAACGCAACAGCGACAGCAACACCAACAAGTAATAATAATAACGACGATTTAACTCCATTAGAATTATACGCACATTTCGTTGAGAGGTCGAAAGCTAATTTGCATATTATAATTACCTTCAGTCCGATTGGTGGAACGTTTAGGTCAAGGTTACGTCAGTATCCATCTCTTGTTAATTGTTGCACGATTGATTGGTACCAGCCATGGCCAAGTGATGCTTTGCACTGCGTGGCTGCCAAGTTTCTCGAAAATGTAAAAATTAAAGAAAATGAGAAGAGAGAGACTGTAGAAATATGTCAATACTTTCATTCCTCGTCAACTCTCTTGTCTGTGAAATATTTGGAGCAGTTGGGCAGACATACCTACGTGACACCAACGTCTTATCTTGAGATGATCAACTTACTCAGTACGCTGATCAACAGCAAGCAGGATTCGACGATGAAGGCTAAGAAGAGGTATGTGTGTGGGCTGGAAAAACTCGCTTTTGCCGCCTCTCAGGTTGCCGACATGCAGAACGAACTTGAAAATTTGAAGCCACAACTGATAAAAATGGCTGAAGAAAACGTGCGAATGATGAAAAATATTGACGACGAATCACAGGAGATGGAATACACGAGTGAAATCGTCAGATCTGAAGAAGTTGTTGCTAAAAGACAAGCAGCTTCAGCGCAAGAATTAAAGGATGAATGTGAGGCTGAGTTAGCTGAAGCTATACCCGCTCTTGAAACTGCTATCACCGCGTTGAATACCTTGAAGCCATCTGACATCACGATCGTCAAATCAATGGTGAACCCACCGAGCGGCGTTAAATTAGTAATGGCGGCCGTCTGCGTTATGAAGGGAATTCCGCCTGAAAAAATTGTAGACCCAAACGGAACTGGCGCCAAAATTTTAGACTTCTGGGGCCCATCAAAAAAATTACTCGGTGATTTGAATTTTTTGAAAGATCTGAAAGAGTTTGATAAGGACAGCATACAGGTGACGACGATGACAAAAATTAGAAAGGAATTCATAAACAATCCTGACTTCGACCCGAACAAAGTGGCGAATGCATCGTCTGCTGCTGAAGGTTTGTGCAAGTGGGTTCTCGCCATGGAGATTTATGATAGAGTAGCTAAAATTGTGGCGCCAAAAAAGGAAAAAATGCGATTGGCTGAAGCGGAGCTCAAAAAAACTCTCGACCAATTAAAAATGAAAAGAGCGGAACTTAAAAGCGTAGAAGAAAGACTGATGAATTTGAAGCATCAATTTCAAGAAATGTTAGAAAAGAAAGAAAAATTGGAAAAGCAGGTGGCGCTGTGTGAAGCAAAATTAGATAGAGCAGAAAGGTTGATCAAAGGCCTGGGAGGAGAAAAAGAGAGATGGACGGATGCAACAGTTCAGTTGCAGTTGCGATACGATAGTCTGTTGGGTGATATTTTGCTATCGGCAGCCAGCATTGCCTACCTGGGACCGTACACTCTCTCCTTCAGAGAAATGTGCATCGCCGATTGGATAAAAGTTTGTCAGAAACACGATATATCTGTCAGCTCAAATTTTTCGTTGTCATTAACTCTGGGTGATCCGGTGGTCATCCAATCGTGGAATATAGCAGGGCTGCCTAACGATCCATTCTCAATTGACAACGCGGTCATCATCGCGAATTCTACAAAGTGGCCGCTCATGATTGATCCCCAAGGTCAAGCCAATTATTGGACTAAAAACATGGAGAAAGAAAACAAACTGCAAGTTATAAGGTTAACCGAGTCGGATTACATGCGAACGTTAGAAAATTGCATTTCTTTTGGCAATCCGATTCTACTCGAGAATGTTCAAGAAGAACTTGATCCGGTATTCGAACCGTTACTTTTGAAACAGACCTACAAACAGAGCGGTGTAGACATGATACGATTAGGTGAGAACGTGATAGAGTATTCGAGTGATTTTCGCTTCTACGTAACGACCCGGGTTCGAAACCCACACTATCTTCCAGAAGTTGCTACGAAAGTTGCATTAATCAACTTCATGATAACCAGGGAAGGATTGGAAGATCAGTTGCTAGGCATTGTTGTGGCTAAGGAGAGACCAGACCTAGAGACAGAGAGACAATCTCTGATACTGTTGAGCGCAGAAAACAACAAACAACTGAAGGAGATAGAGGACAAAATTCTTGTTACACTGTCTCAATCCGAAGGTAACATCCTCGAAGATGAAACAACTGTAGACTTTCTGGATAAATCAAAAATGCTTTCGAATGAGATCCTGAAGAAGCAGAAGGTGGCCATGGAGACGGAGAAGCAGATGGATGTCTCCCGCCAGTGTTACAGACCCGTCGCAAAGCACTCAGCTGTGTTGTTCTTCAGCGTGGCGGACCTACCCAACATCGATCCCATGTATCAATACTCTCTCAGCTGGTTCATCAACCTCTTCAGGCACTCCATACTCGATAGCAACAAGTCGAAAATTCTCGAGAAAAGGATATCCTATTTGAAGAATCACTTCCAACACAATCTGTACGAGAACATATGCAGATCTCTGTTCGATCGACACAAACTCATATTTTCATTTCTCCTCTGCGCCAACCTTTTGATCGCTAACAACGAGATGACAAACAACGAATTATTATTTTTCTTAACCGGCGGAACCGGATTGAACGGACCGACGGATAATCCTGATTCGACATGGATATCCGAACGAATGTGGAACCAACTCTGCAATCTCAAGCAGCTATCCATTTTTAAGGATTTCATGTTAGTATTGATGGACGAATGAACCTTATTATTGTTGGCCCTAACCCTGGCTCTAGCTCTGACGAATTATTGAATCAATTGATTGATTGAATCAATTAAAAATCGCAGATCTTCCTTCAAATCCTCGATAAATGAATGGAGGGTAATTTACGACGATCCCTCGCCACACCATCAATTGCTACCCCCACCCTGGTCTGAAAAATTGTCCGACTTCCAGAAACTTATCATTATCAGGTGCATCCGGCCCGACAAGGTTGGTTGTGATGTTGATGTTGCGTTCGTGAAGATGATGATGTTAGAAGTAATGCTGATTATGATGATAAATTTACAATCAACGTCACTAACACCATCAACATCTTCAACAATTCCTATCTAGGTCATACCAGCGACTGAAAAGTTCATAGCCGAGAAACTAGGTCAAACGTTTGTGGAGCCTCCGAAATTTGACCTGATTAGGTCGTACGAAGACTCGGACAATTGTGCCCCTCTAATTTTCGTGCTCTCGTCTGGGGCCGACCCTACGGCAGCCCTCATGAAATTTGCCTCTGATAAGGGCTACCATGGAGATAAGTTTCAATCTGTTTCTCTGGGTCAAGGACAGGTGATTGTTGTTTTTTATTATTAGTATTATTATTCCTTCTTTTCAAATTTCAAATCCGCAGGGACCAGTAGCAGCGCGGGCAATCCAACAAGCTCGTTTGATTGGTGGGTGGGTGTTGCTACAGAATTGTCACCTGGCCATTAGTTGGATGCTGCAGTTGGAAAAGATATGTGAGGGTTTTAAGAAAGATAACACCCACGCTGAATTCAGACTCTGGTTGACCAGTTATCCGTCCGATAAGGTCGGTTGGTTTGTCGGTTGATTGTTTTGTTTGTTAGTGTTTGTTTAGTTGGTTTGTTGGCTGGCTAGTTAGATGTCTGGATGGTTTGTTGTTTGGATGGCTGGTTGGTTATTTGTTGGTAGGTTGAAAGATTGATTGATTGATCGATTGATGTCATTCTCAGTTTCCGGTTTCCGTCTTACAAAATGGGATCAAAATGACGAACGAGCCACCGAGCGGATTGAAAGAAAATTTATTGCAATCCTACACCAGCGAACCAATCAATGATTCAGAATTCTTTCTGGGTTGCCCTAACAAACAACACGTTGGTTGAGATGATGTTGCTGCTGATGATGTCATCATCATCATCATGACGTCATCATCATCGCTATCATCATCATGACAGGTTTTTGAGAAATTAGTATATGGCTTATGTTTCTTCCATGCCCTCGTCCAAGAACGGAAGTCATTCGGCGCCACGGGGTTCAACATACCCTACGCTTTCAACCAATCAGATTTGAGGATTTCATTAAGGCAGCTGCAGGTTATTTTTAGATCTTGCTAGTATTGTTGTTGCTGCTTTGTTGTTGTTATGTTTCATTTACTGACTCTTTAATTAGTTCATTTGTTCATTCGTTGTTCATTCATTCATGCATTCCTCCCTTCATTTGTTTCATTCATTCATTCTCTCATTCGCATCAGATGTTTGTCAATGAATATGAGAAGATACCATTTGATGCACTCACCTACCTTACAGGTGCGATGGTGATGATGATGATGATGACGTTGACGATGATGATACTAATCCGTAATCGCTAATCCCTAATCCAAAAAAGGCGAATGTAATTATGGCGGGAGAGTAACAGACGATTGGGATAGAAGATGTCTGCTCACCATGTTGGCCGATTTTTACAACGATGACGTCATTCAAGCACATCGCTACAAATTCAGTGATGGCTATTTGATGCCAGGGAAGGGAACTATCGAACAGTACATTGAGTATATTAAGGTTGGGCTGTTGTTTTACTGTTGTTGTTGTTGTTGCGATCGATAGTGTTGTTGACGTAAGAAAGATGATAATGATGGTCTAAATCAATCAACTAATCGACCAACCAATCAATCGGCCCTAAACATCCAACCAATCAGCACCTGCCATCCAGCCAACCGCCTCAAGTCTTTGGCATGCACGAAAACATGAACATCATGAAGCATGTTAACGACACCAAACAACTCTTCCAAGGACTGCTTGCTGTTGTGGCTGCGACCTTAGCCGCTAGTGGCTGCGTTGCTGGCAGCAACAGTAGTAGTAGCAGCAGTAGCAGTGCTAGTGGTAGTAGTAGTAGCGGTAGTAGAAGTGACAGTTACGTTGGAGACGAAAAAGATGCTAAGTCTGAAGAGAAGTTGTATGAAATCGCTTCTGAGGTTCTTAAAAAGGTGAATTAATCAATCAACCAACAAACCAACCAATCAATCAATAAAATAACCAACTAATCAACCAACCAAGCAATCAATCAATCATAATCTTCAGATGGATCGAAAGTTCGACACTGTGCAAGCGTCCCATCGCTACCCGGTCGTATACGAAGACTCCATGAACACCGTCCTCGTCCAAGAAATGACGCGCTACAACAGGTCAATCATTCATTTGATTATGTATCTAGGTTAATTGTTCATTTGATTATGTATCTAGGTCAATCATTCATTTGATTATGTATCTGGGTCAATCACTATGTACGCATCTACAAGCAACAATACGTTTACACACGCAACTTTATACAAGTGCAGGCTAATAGAAACCATACAAAAATCTCTGACCGATCTCCAACGGGCTATCAGAGGATTAGACATCATGTCGTCGGAGATGGAATCGCTTGGCGGTAGTTTACTAATCGGTCGAATACCGGATCTCTGGGTCGGTATTTCCTATCCATCCTTAAAGCCGTTGTCCAGTTATATTCATGATTTGACCCTTAGATTAAAGTTTATGCAAGTTAGCTCTCTGAGTGTGTAACTGAATGAATGAGTGAATGAATGAATGAGTGAATGAATGAATGAACAGATAGTGAAATGGTTGAATCAATCAATCAATTAATCAATCAATCAATCAATCATTCAAATGTTGGGTGAATGAACGAATGAGTGAATGTGCGTTATGCTATGAGGTGATAAATAATATTAATAGCTCTATATTCATCATCATCACCATCATCATCATTTTAAGAACTGGTACGATAATGGCAAGCCGGACGTATTTTGGATTTCCGGTTTCTACTTCGTTCAGGCATTTCTAACTGGAGTCATGCAGAACCACGCCAGGTCACGTGTTCTTCCCATCGACCAATTAGCTTTCGATTTCGAGGTAACCTCTTCTCTGATATTTTGCCAAAATAAAATTTAACTAGTCCCCGAAAAAATGTACTTTCACCAAGATTCTGAACACATTCAAAGTGGCAGATAGACCGAAGTACGGAGCCTACATTGATGGCTTGTTCTTAGATGGAGGGAAGTGGGACGTTGATAGGTGGACAGTTTTTCATTCATCCATTTATCTTTTCATTCATTCATTCTTTCTTTTATTCATTCATTATTTCTTATTTATTCCATCTGTTTATCTGAGTGCAATGTGGATAGGTGGATAGTTTTTTTATTCGTTCATTGATTCATTCATTTATTCCATCCACCCATCCATGCAAGTTGGATGTGGATAGTTTTTATTCATCCATTCGTTCATTCCTTCATCCATCCGTTTACAAATACATTCCATTCATCCATCACCTACATGCAAACAGTGGTTTGTTGGTTGAACAAGAAATGAATGTTCTCTACAGTCCCGTGCCAGTTATTTGGTTGAAACCAATCAAGAAGGTTGAACTGTTGGACGGTGACCCTAGGTACCTTTTATTCATTCATTCATTCATCCATCCATCCATCCATTTTCATTCAGTTTATCAACAAATTTTCACGCCAATCAATCCAACATTCTAAGACCAAAATATCACTCAGTCGATTTAAAATTCTATTAAAATTAATTGTTTGATGGTGACTATCTATTAAATCAATTAATCATTCATTCAATCAATAAATTAAATATTAATTAATCATTTAAAGATCATTCAGTCGATTTATCTCTCAGCCAATCATTCTATTAATCAAAGAATCATCAATCAATCAATCAATCAATCAATCAATCGAACAAGCAACATTTTTTCATTCGTCACTCAATCGTTCACTCAATCAACTAACTCGTTCACTCACTCACTCACTTAGATACAAGTGCCCGATGTACAAGACGAGCAAGAGGTGTGGCACACTATCGACCACCGGCCACTCCACCAACTTCATCATCATCATCCTACTGACCAGTGGTCGGCATCATAACCACTGGATCAAGAGAGGCACTGCTTTGTTGTGTCAGTTGGACGATTGAATGGGTGGATTAGTGAATGAATGAACGAGAGAATGAATGAATGAATGAATGAATCAATCAATCGGTTCAGGGTCGGTCACCATATTACTCATCAACAACCATCACCATTATCAGTT
Source organism: Helobdella robusta (assembly GCF_000326865.2). Classification (NCBI taxonomy): domain Eukaryota; kingdom Metazoa; phylum Annelida; class Clitellata; order Rhynchobdellida; family Glossiphoniidae; genus Helobdella; species Helobdella robusta. The sequence continues at coordinate 247,737 of NW_008705301.1, read as the reverse complement.
GGATGATTGAATTAATGAGTGTATAAATGAATGCATGAGAATAAATGAATGGAATGAATGAGTGAGTAAACGAATACATTTACTGATTTGATTGGATAATTAATTGAATGCAATGATACGAAATTTTGTAAAATCTAATACAGACTCATTCTGTCCATTAATTGATTCAATATATGAAAGAAGAATTCTTATCAATAATTATTTTATAATATTTACTAATATTTATTAATTCATTCATCCACTCGTTCGTCCATTCATTTATTCGTTCGTTCTTACAATCACTCACTCATTCATTCATACGTAAGCTGTTAATTGTATGCTAATCTCTGTTGATTTTTATCACAAATAAAATTTTGTTTGGAACTAACAGATGAAAGAGTGAATGATTGAATTAGTCAACGAATGAATGAATGATTGATTGACTGAAAGAAATAACGCAAACACATCCTTTTAAAGTTTTAACGAACGAATGAACGAACTAACAAACAAACCAGAATAAATATCCACCAATAGATTAAGATTAGTTATTGAATCGAACGATGACAGTCATATACAACAAGTTATATATAACAACATTGATAGCACATAACGGATTAATCAGCTTAGTAATGTTAAAACAATTGCTATCACCTTGGCATCATCATCGTCATCTTCGACAACTTCACCATCTCACTATAAACCTCACCAACAACAACGACGGCGACATAGTCATCTCCCCTTCTATGTGTAATTAAAGGTTAAAGATTACTCTCTCTCTTTTGCGTTAGCTTCAGAGGTTTCAACGACAAAGACCAGGCGCCTTTAACCAGAGCCATCACGCCGCCCATTAAGACAGCGTCGGTTCGATAGCTGTGTAATAGGACCTCAAATTTGTAAAAAAAAGATTCATAGGTTAAGAAAATGTAACATCAACTATGTAAGACAGAATATATATGGTGATCACAAATATATCAACAAGATATAATAATGATAACATGATTTTTATCTCAATCAAAAGTGATATATATATATCAAATATATATATATATATATATATATAAACATATATATATAAACATATATATATATATATATATATATATATATATATAGACATATATATATATAATACATGTGTATGTATGTATGTACACGAATATGAATGTATACGAATGTATTGTACACATGTATAGATTTTCTTGTGTATGCCGAAGATATATAAGAAAGAAGGAAAAATAGTTATTTAATTGTCATTGGTTATTCATATTTCTCTGTCAGTATGAGATTGTATGTGTGTGTTTGTGTGTGTGTGTCTATGTGTGTGGTGTGTGTCTATGTGTGTGATTCAAGCAATTATTAATTATACTAAAACTAATTGATGTCATCATCATCATCATCAACTGATATCATCATCACTACCAACACCATCGTCATCATCATCAGTATTTGTATCTTCTGTACAAATTTTAATCCGAAATTAATTCTTCAGATAGTCTTTAAACTCATCCACTTTCACATTCACTCATTCACTTTTATGTTTATAAAATCAATTTAATTCACAGTCAGTATTTCACACATTGTATCATTCATTCACTCACTCATTCACTCACTCATTCATTATTCATCTTCATTATCATAATTCACTCATCATTATCATCATCTTCATCATCATATTCGTCATCATTGTTGGCATTGTCATCACTGAATCCTTGCTGCTGCTGCTGCTGTTGTTGCTGCTGCAAGAGCTGCTGCTGCTGCTGTAGCTGCTGGGAAAGCTGTAACTGCTGGGACAGCTGCTGCGGCATGTTGAAGTTGTGTTGCTGGAAAAATGAGGACATTTGCTGCTGCTGTTGCTGAAGAAATTGCAGCTGCTGAAAGTTAAGCTGCTGCTGTTGTTGTTGTTGGAAGTTGAATTGTGGAGCTGTTGACGATGACGTTGTCGATGTTGTGAATGCGGGTGCTGATTGGTTGTTGTTGTTGTCGTTGTTGTTGTCGTCATCATCGTCAGTGTTGTTGCTATGCTGGTTGTCGTGATTGCTGGTGTGGGATTCATTATCGTCGTCGTCGTTGTCGTCGTGATGGTCATCATGTGATGGAGAATTGTTGTGCTCACTGCTACTGTTGTTGTTGTTGTCCAAGTTTTCTTCAACGACGTCGTTGTTGTTGTTGGATTCTTGTTTCATGTTGTTGTTGCTGTCCATAGATGATTGCTGTTGCGATGATGATGATGATGTTGAGAGAGGTGATGATAGTGATGACAATGGCTGCTGTTGCTGCATTTCTATGCGAGCTTTCTTCACTCCACTCTGATGGATGAACATTTTTTCATTCACTCATTCATTCATTCATTCAACTACTCATTCCGTCATCATCACTACCATCATTATCACATTCACCATCATCATCATCGTCATCATCACCTGATTGTACTCCTTTATTTTGATGTCATATTTCTTCCTTTCTTCCTCAGCCAGTTGTTCATATGGCGCTTTGTCATCCATTGTCATCTTCCTCCATTCCTCACCAGCTAATTATAATAAATAATAATTATATAATCATAATATAATTCTTCTTCTTATTATTATTATTAGTAGTAGTGGTAGTAGTAACAGCAGTAACGATAGCTGAAGTACAAGCAGCAATGCTATCCTCCTAATCATAAAATTTATCAATTTTAAAAGCCCTCAAAGAACCAACCAATCAACCAACCAACCAACCAACCAATCAACCAACCAATCAATCAACCAACCAATCAACCAACCAATCAACCAACCAATCAATCAACCAACCAATCAACCGACCAACCAACCAGCTCTTAGTATATCCTTATGTTCAGCAAACTTGTCCTTGACCCTAACCCTGAAGTCAGCCAGCCAGAGAAAGTAGGCTGATTGAGGTCTTTTAGGCCTGTTGGCATCTTTCCCCGTGTACACTGCCATCTGTGTGTGTGTGTGTGTGTGTGTGTGTGCGTGCGTGTGTGAGTGTATGTTATGTGGGTGTGGAAGCATCAGCAAGTACCTGTTGGCTGTACCTGACTTTATCCCCAGCTGCCAGCACTTGAAACTGTTCCTTCTGCTCATTGGTCAGAGTCCTCCATTTTGCTGAGACCTGTTTCGTCCAATCAGCAACCTGCCAAAGGTACAATATCACAAGAAACACTAAGCTACTAGAGACGAAAACAGACAGGCAAGACAAACAACTACCCCCACCAAGGCAAACAACAAACAAACCCTGTTAATTCGTTCCCCTCTCTTTGCAGCTTCTTCTCTCTCCAACTGAACAAAATAGAAGTAGGCAGATGTCGGTCTCTTGGGTCTGTTAGGATCGTTGTTCATTTTTCTCTTGCCCTGGTTGCCGTGTTGGTTGAAAAACTGAGGATGTGCGAAATTTCCCCCGGCCAAGTGGTGCTGATTGTGCAGATTGTTCATCATCTGTGATTGGCTGAGAGAACTTTTCAAGAGATTTAATTGGCTGGTCTGGCTGTCCATGATTGGCTTGTTGTGGGTGTTACGATTGAGGTGCGGTTGATCAAGGAGATGATTGTTGTTGCTTCTTATTGTGTTGTTGTTCATTTGTTGGAAGTTGTTGTTGTTAGCTCTCATGTTGTTGTTGTTGTTGTTTGGTGATCTCATGTTATTGTTGTTGTTGGATGAGGCCTGTTGATTCATGGCATTGTTGTTTTGTCTGTTGAGCTGCTGTTGGTTGATTCTGTTGTCATTTGTCTGTTCAACTTTCACAGAAACATTTGACAGCTTTTGTTGTTGCTGATGATGTTGTTGCTGCTGCTGCTGAGGTTGTTGTTGTTGCTGCTGATGATGTTGTTGTTGTTGTTGATGGTGTTGTTGTTGAGGTTGTTGTTGTGGTTGATGATGTTGTTGCTGTGGATGATGCTGTCTTTGCTGTTGATGATGGGACTGCTTCTGTTGTTGTTGATGTTGTTGCTGCTGATGTTGCTGTTGCATTGGAGATTGTTGTTGTTGTCGAGTTTGTTGTTGCTGGTTGTTCATGATGTTTGGATGGTTGTTTGCAGATACTGTAATGGAACAAATACAAAAAAATTATTCTAATTTGAAGAAAACATTATCAAGCAAAAACTTGTTGACAGAAATTTAAATTCAAAAATTCAAAATTCTATTTACTTAAAATCCAAAACACAAAATGAAAAAAAACAGATTGTGCGGACTTACGGAGAATTTACAAACTTAAACAGTAAAAATCTCACGAACACACAACTGCCCTCAAAAATGCCAGGAACAAAGACAAAGAAACACAAAAACACACCAGAAAAATCAGCAGGCTGGTTGAAATTATTAGACGAGGATGATGAAGACGAGGATGATGTTGTGGCAACTGGGGATGAGAACTGCATGGCTGGGGCAGACATACCCCCCATCATGTATGGGTGATTAGGCGAACCAAATCCTGCTATATGCATGAGTTATTTTATTTATATGATTTAATATTTCAAATTATGATTTGTTGTGTTCAAGTAAATATTTTGATGTCTGGTTATCAGCACTTTATAATATATCATTATTACAAGAAGTAAAGGTAAACATATGAATTAATCAGTAAGAGTAAGTTAGCTCAATTGGTTTGCATGAAAGTTTTTACAATTGCAATGGATAATGGTTCATGTTTGCATTTCCAATAACAGGATTTTTGAATGATTGTTCTTGCTTCTGTGTAAGTAAAGTAAACAAATGTACAATCTGTCTAGTTTACAAAAGACTTCCACTCAAAATTTAAATTCGTAATTGCGCATAATTTGTATTTGTGCATAATTTGTATTTGTTCGCTCTTGCTGGTAACTCATTTTATTATTTCTTAAAATTTTCCAAAATTTCGAATCACAAATTGGAATAAATCCACAATTAAAATGGCGCAATACAAATGCACATTACAATTCCTGTTTATTATGGATCATTAGGATGCGTGCGTACCCTTCGGCAGACAACTGCACGACAAATAAATAAATGAAATAAATAAAATAGCGAAATAAGAGCAGAATAGTAAACATAATATATCTCCAGCAAACAACAAAAAAATCAAACTAACCCATGTTCATGTACTGTTGGTAGGACATTTTCTCAGTAAAAGGCGTCAAACTATATCAAATTTATTCGGCCAAATTAGGACATTTGTTCAATATGTAAACGAATAAACGAAATAAAATGTATCCCAAATCAGTTGAGATGAATGCACATACACACAATACACATTATTATAACACACTTTATACAAATCTAGCACATCCCTAGGTAAGCTTATTATATATGAATTAGCACAACCTAAATAAACCGTATATAAATATATACAATGTGTATGTACATATTTAGAGATTGTTTATATACATTTTCAAATTAAATATGATGTTTGTAAAGAGTTTTATACAGTTTTATATAACATACTGGTGAATTATATGAATATAAATGTACGTGTGAGTATGTGTGAGCTTGGACACGTGATGTAAAGTGCGGGCTTAATACGGTTCTAACTAATAGACGAACTTTAACTCGGTTTATTTGAATGTTCAAATTTGATTGAATTTATGCGAAAATTGTTACAAATTTTAAATTTTGTGTTTAATTTTATTAATTAATTTATAAATATTATTTAATTTTAAATATTTGATAAACAAATGTTAGAAACCGGTAGAAAATTCAGATGAATATTTTCAATAGTGACAAAATTATTTATCCATCACTTTTTAAAATCCAATCATTTCTATTTACCTAATTTCTTTTTTCGCGTTTTCTTCTTAATTAAATTAAATTTTGCTAAATTAAATTTTATTTTACTAAATTAAATTTCATTTAATTTAAAAATTAAACGAAATTAAAAATGTTTTTAGAGGTAATTTGATGACTTCCGAAGTTTATTTTGATCTGTCAGCCGATATAATTGAAGGCTGGCTGTTGAAATGGACCAACATCGTCACCAGATACAAAAAGCGATACGTCGTTTTGAGAGATAATTATCTTTCCGTTTATAAGTGGGGACTCATTTATTTTTAAATTATTTAATTAATAAATTAATTGGATAGTTTTTTAATTTAAAATTTTAGTTTGAATTGCAATAAACACACTTATTCTTTATTTAAGAAAAAAAAATGAATCAGAAAAATCTCTTCGAGGAAAGTATGATGTTAGTAACTTGATGGCTATAGACATTGGAAGGAAAAGGTTTCGTATTTTGACTGGAGCTCAAAATTTTAGGTTCAAAGCGGCCAGTGAGGAAGAAAAACTGAAATGGATCAATGCAATTCAAGAGGCCAAAAGATTTGTCACTAAGCAAGCAGAACTTGGTTATTCTAGTTATAAATAATTTATTCATTTAACTTTTAACTAAATAAATATGAAAAGTTAGTTTTTAAACTCTCATTTTAGCAAAAATTTTACTAAATCTAGATGCACATGAATAGTTTAATGAAAAAAATAATTTAAAAAGTTTTTTCACAGATGATTCAGAGAAAGAGAAAAATGTCTTCATCAAGACACTAAAGGATTTAGACTCCAAATTTATGGAGATGTCAAACATGAATGAAGTAGTTTCAAAAGAGGCCAGTTCAATGCTGAAATTAGCTCAGGATATTGTTAAAAGTAACTCCAATGCTGAGAAAATGCTTCTACCAACAGCTGAAAAGTTGCTAACTTCATCTAACAAATCAGCAACTGTTAGAAATTTATATTGTTTTTATTTTATTTCATCATCATCTTCATCATTTTTCAAATCTACTCCTGACATTTCTACAGTGTGAACTTTGACCTTTAAACTTCATCATTTCATCCCATTTTCATATAACCTTCTAATCTTTCAATCAACTCACATTTGATTACATCTCGTGACCTCTCTATCTTTTGACCCGACCGACCTGACCCAGATCATTAAAGAGCTATCCCAGCAGTTGAGAGAGATGAAGCTGATCTTCAGTAAGATACTGGGTCACGACATGCGACGGATCGAGCAGCTGGAATCCATCGTCGAGAGCATGGGTAAGGAGCAAGTTTTTCTGGAGGAGAGGTTTAAAAGTGCAGCTACAGCTGATGTCGGTGAGTAAGTGAGACGGCGATGATGATGACGATTACGGTGATGACGTCATTGTAGTTGGTGGCGATGATGAGTATGGTTATTTAGATGTGGACGATGACTAAGATGATGAGATGATTGATGATAAGACTTTCATGGATAGTGAGGAAATGATAAAATTTGCACCATCATTATCATCACCAGACAGCATGGATGATCGGTTTTTCGACGCAGAAGCGGGCAGTGATAAATTTAAGATCAGATCCAAATTGGGGTCAGTTGTGATGACGATGTTGTCAGTGTTGTTGGCGATGCTGATAATGATGATGGTGGTGTTGTTGGTGATAATGGTGGCGGTGATGATGATGGTGGTGGTGATTATGATGATTGTAAACGTTTCTGTACAAACGCTTTTGGTTATGCAGACGATGCAAAAATTACTCTAAAAACGTTGCTTAATGATGCTAGTTGCAAAAGTTGTAGTTGTAACAAGAATTTATTTGTTCATTTCATTTATAACTTTGCTGTGCATTCTTTATTCTATTGATACGTCGTTCCTCGCCTGACTTAAGAAATGTTTTTTGTATCAACCACATATTTTGGATGAAATTTCATTCAAACTCGAGTCTTAATCCAGTTTTGAAAAAATAAAGTAATGATAAAGCTGGTGATGACGACAATGATGATGGTGGTGATGGATGACGACGGTGACGATACATTGATATCTTGATACATTAATACCATGGTATCTTGATATCTTGACACATTAATACATTGATACATATCAAACTCAGATCCACGTACAGCAGTCAGCCAAGCAGACAGAGCTCCATAGCTGAGATGAAGATCGATGAAAACACCATCAGTGGCATAAAAATTCCTCAATGGAGCCAAATTGAGGTGATGATGGGGATGGTGATGACGATGGTGGTGATGATTTCTCATTGATAAATTAATCTCATTAATTATTTCTTTCATCTTTTCATGGCTATATAGATTTATATATAGTTATGTAGAGTTATTTATTATATATAGTTATATAGCGTAATATACGGTTTTCACCTAACGAACCAACCAACCAATCACCTGACCCGACCAACCAACCAATCACCTGACCCAACCAACCAATCAACGAACCAGTTAAAATTATTCAACGCGGTTCCGAGGAATCGAACTATACACCGGAGGACGAGGATAACCGAACGCCCGAACGTCAGCCAGAGTCTCTGGACGATAATTAAAAATAACATCGGGAAGGACATCACTAAGATATCTATGCCCGTCAGTCCTAATGATGATGCTGTCGTTGGCGATGATGATGATGATGATGACGGTGGTGTTGGTGGTGATAATCATGCTCATATGCATGAATTTAACCTTACTGTACAAAATTCAAAATCGTCATTTTCGTCTTTTCTACCGTCATCATCATTCTTCTTCTTATAATTATCATCATCATCATTCTTCTTTTTCTTATTATTATCACCTTCGTCTTCATTTTGTCAGGTTAACTTTAGCGAGCCCCTCTCGTTTTTACAGCGGTTGACTGAAGATCTAGAGTATTCAGTATGCCTTGATAGAGTCTGTGCATTCGTTTATTTGTTCTTTCTTTCATTCACTCTTTCACTAATTCATTCATTCTTTCATTTATTCTTTCATTCTTTCATTCACTCTTTCATTAATTCATTCACTCTTTCATTCATTCTTTCATTATTTCATTCACTATTTCATTTATTCATTCTTTCACTAATTCATTCACTCTTTCATTCAATTCATTCATTTATTCCTTCTTCTGTCCATCCACTAACTGACGATAACGTGATTAGGCAGTCACGTGCGACGATCCGTGGGAAAGAATGGCTTGGGTGGCAGCTTTCACAATATCCTCATACTCCACCACTGTTTCCAGGTTGTGGTGATGATGATGACGATGGTCATGGTGATGATGATGATAGGGCGATCATGATTATGATAGTGACTATGGTGATGATGATGATGGGGATATTACTAACCGTGACGATGACGGTGATAATGGCAGATGTGGATTATTATAAACACCATCAGTAGAAACACCATCGTCATCATCGTCGTCATCATCATCGTCGTCGTCGTCGTCATCAGATGCTACAAGCCATTCAATCCATTGCTAGGAGAGACTTTCGAGTGCGATCGTGTCAGCGAGATGGGGTGGAGGTCCCTGGCTGAACAGGTTTTGATGATGATGGTGGTGGTGATTGTGATGATGTAGTTGATGATGATGATGATGATGGTATTATTATTGGTAACGGTATTATTGGTGACAATTCTCACTAAAACTATTCCAATGTTTTGGTTTAGTCTGTTTTTCTCTACTTGCTCCGACATTTTGTCTCATCATCATTCTGAGTTTCTTCATCGCATTCTTCCATTTTGTCTTCATCACTACCATCATCACTTCCATCATCACTACCATCATCACTATTATCATCATCATCATCACCATCATCATCACCATCATCATCACCAGGTTAGCCACCACCCGCCAGTAGTGGCGATGCACGCTCAGAGTAGGGATTGGATCATGTGGCAGGAGTTCAGTATGAGCTGCAAGTTCAGAGGGAAGTACATCGAGGTCGTGCCACTTGGTGAGCTGCGTTTGATGACGACCGTGATGGTGATTATGATGGTGGTGGTGGTAATGATGAGATGATGATCCTAGTTATGATGACGACGATGATGATGATGATGATGAATATGATGATGGAGCTAGTGGTAATGATTTAATGGATGTGGTTTTCTGTGATCAAAATGTTTTCTCGCTAAAAGAAATAGAATTTTTCAATTTCTCGAGACAACAGTAGATTACTCAAAATCAATCGAACAAAAGAACAATCTCAATACTTACACAACACACACACACACACACACACACACACACACACACACACACACACAGACAAACACACATGCAGTGAGATACCACACATACATTGTATACGTATGGCAGGTATCGCCCATTTAAAGATAGACAAATACCAGGACTTGTACACCTGGCGGAAGGTTTCGACGACCATTCACAACGTCATTGTTGGCTACCTCTGGGTGGAAAACCACGGGGAGATGGAAATTCTCAACCACCACAATGGTGGAAAATGCGTCATCAACTATCTGCCGTACAGTTATTTTTCCAATGGGCCTTTGAGGAGAGTGAGTTATGATGATAATGATTGTGATGATGATGTCGATGATGATGATGATGAGAATAGTGAGTTGATGATGATGATGATTTTGTTACAATACTTCTAGGTGACTGGAGTAGTCTATGATAACCTCGGGAAAGCCAAGTTTATATTGTCAGGTTGGCTTAGTTTTTCATCATCATCATCACCATCATCATCACCATCACCACCACCACCAGGTACGTGGTCTGACAAAGTGGAAGGTGCCGCCGTGACAAACAACAACATCACGGACACGAACAAGGTCCTGTTCGAGACGGACCGCCCCAAGTTACTCTGGCAATGCAACAAACCGCAGTCAGTTATCACCAACTGTAATTTATTATAATAATGTAATAAATTATGATAGTTATAATAATGTAATAAATTATGATAATTATAACGATGTAATAAATTATGATAATTATAATAATGTAATAAATTATGATGGGCGGGCGGCGAGATGTTGTGACGGTCAGAGTGCCTGGTCATTGCGCGTTAACTCGCTAACACTAAACATATAAGAGAATCGTAAGTAATAATAATAATAGTAATAATAAATTATGATAATTTATAATTATAATTTATAATAAAAAGTCCGGACTTATCGAAATGTTACAACTTTACTGAATTTGCGATAACGCTGAACGAGATGGAAGCTGGAGTAGCTCCGACGGACAGCAGGCGGAGACCAGATCAGAGGTTGATGGAAGATGCCAGGTTAGTGGATGGATGGATAGATCAATCAATCAATCAATCAATCAATCAATCAATCAATCAATCAATCAATCAATCAAAGTGGATGGATGGATGAATGAATGGGAGAATGATTGATAGTAAGCTGAGGCTAGATTAGAGATTAAAGAAAAATGCCAAGTAGTAAGCGGATAGATGAATGAATGAATGAATGATTGAATGAATGATTGGTGGAAATAAAGAACATTTCATTCATTTTTAAGATGGGAAGATGCAAACAGAGTAAAAGTGAAACTGGAAGAGAAGCAAAGAGCGGCGAGGAGGCAATTAGAGATAGAAGGTTTTTTTTTGTTTGACGTTAAGATATTATTTTTCAACTATGGGTATGATTGGACAGTTATTTGTTTGATTGAATGAATGAATGATTGATTGATCAATTGTCTGATTGATCGATAGATTAATATACTACTGAATGAACGAAGATAGAATTTAATAAAAAATGAATGAATAAAAAAATGAACAAATGAATGACCAAAGAATGAGTAGAAAAAGAAATAAATGATTGATTGGTTAATTGATAAAAGCAACCAACCAATCACAAACTTTAACTAACTCAGACAAACCAGCCTACCAACCGAAGTGGTTCAAGAAGGAGAAAGATGTGACGAACGAAGGCCAGATGCACGTGTACAACGGTACGACCCTGACATCTATTCATAATATCTTAATAATTAATTTAATTAATAATATTTTAGCTAATTGTTATCGTAATTTATAATAATTTTCTACTATCAGGTGAATACTGGGCCTGCAAGTCAACGTCTGATTGGTCAAGGTGTCCTGATATATACACCATTCATGAAGATTGATTGGTCAACACATTAGCGCTTGGATTTTGATTGGTTGATAAAGTTATAAGAGTAATCATCAATTAGTTGAGATATTTGTTACCTGGATTTTGATTGGTTGATGTAGTTTTGAAGCAATCGTTGATTAGGTAACCATAACTACTGAACAGTTTCCGTAACATGTTTCATGATTGGTCGGATCGATTGAACAAGTTTTGAAGTTTGACCAATAAAATTGATTGATTGAATTAGTTAGAATGTGATATTGTAAAACTATTAAATGAATAATTGAATGAACGAATGATTGAAAGAATGAATGAATGAAATAAGTAAATAACCGAATGATTAAAATGGCAAACGAATGGATAGACGAACGAACGAATGATGAGAACGTATCTACACACACACACACACACATCTATTTAGACACTTCACTTATTTTGTTACACATCATATCATATTTTTCTTTGTAAATAAACGATTTAAAACGTCGGAAAGTTACAGTTTTCCTACCAAACTAGCAACAAACATCCACACGCCGAAGCACAAATTCTCAGGAGCTTTTAATTTAAAACTGGACAGGCAATAAAAAGGATTGCACTTCAAGATAACATGTGAGCGCTAACATTTTTGATAGCTCAGCCCAAGCTTACATTATATCATTATATATATATATATATATATATATATATATATATATATATATATATATATATATATATATATGCGTGTCGATGATGATGTTGAGATGAGACGAAAATATAGATATAAAATGTAATAATAAAGGTTATATATATATAATATATATACATATATATATATGTGATTGTTTGTTTGTGTGTAAGAGAGAGTGGTAATAGCGAGGCAAATTATTTCTGAAATGCTGACGAAAGTGTAATATAACTACGGCACTTATCATTCAAAGTCAACTTGAGATATAACTGAAAAATAAAATAGAACTAGTGGAAAGGTAGGAGGCATGCAAGGGAATAGAGAAACTGCAGAGCTATAGCATAATGTAGGACGGCCTCTAGAGTTAAAATCATTCAACGTTATAATTCACTATTATTTATTAACTACTTGACTCTAGATAAAAACGAAAATAAATTAGATAAGGGAACGGAAATGACAAAGAGAATGAATGAACTTAACTTGAAATGAAAATACAAAAAGAAAGAATGAAATAGTGAAAAAAATAAATAGGAACTAGAAATACACACGTTCACACTTACGTACACACACAAGCACGCACGCACACAGACACACACAACACTCCAAGGTAAAAAATATCAGATACGATTGATAAAATACCATCCTTATTAAAATTATGCATCGTAAAAAATAACAAACAAGTTATGATTATGATAGAGATGATGATGATAGTGATATTATAAATGATGAATAATGATGATATTTTGTGATAATGATGATCCCAAAAGGCAAGAATTTATATATATATATATATATATATATATATATATTATTGATATATTGACAACACAGTATAAAATATTGTCTCCTTTCAACATATATATATATATATATATATAAAGAATGTATATATGTATATATATATATTAAAATATATATGCTTACATATCACTACTCTATATGTATATATACATATATATATATATATATATATATATATATATATATATATATATATATGATAGTAAAATATTATGTATACAATATCACAACATTAATTTATAAACAAGGAAATAGAGGTAAAAAAAAAGTAAAATTAAATGAATGAATGAATGAATGAATGAGTGAACGAATGAATGAATTAATGAATGAATGAGTGAATGAATGAACGAATGAAGAAATAAATAAATGATTGATTAACTATAATATCGATAAAAAGATAGATGGATGAAAGTACAAATAAACGAATGAATGAACATAGAAAACGAAAAACCATCTATCTAACTACGTAACTATTCAAATCAAATTTATGATATATATAAAAAAATTGATACAAAATATATATATATGTGTGTGTGTGTGTGTTGCGTGTGTGTGAACATATAATCTATTGTGAAAATATGATGAAAAAATTATTGCAAGAAAGCAAAATATCATTCAGTTGGCGGCCAGATTCAGGAAGTCAGAGAAAAACTTGACAGACTTAACTGTCGTTTCTAGCTGGTTGCCGAGCGCCACACTGAGTGGGGTCGTGAAGAGCAGATCGTCAAGTATTTCACAAGATGGGCATCGAATAAATAAGTGAACCTGATTGGTTATAATTATATAATAAATATTTTTAATAGTATTATATTAAATTATCATAATAATAATTGATAGAAATAATAACTTCTTTTTGTCCCAGAGTTTTAAACATTTCAAGAGTGACATCTCCTCTTTTTTTCAAATCAAACCAGAACTCACATTCCTCACGCCACTTGTTTATGAACATCCCTGTTTCTTTGCCTAATCCACCAGGGATAAAAATTAGGCAAAACTAACAAAAAAATATTGATACTACTGATATGGTAATTATTGTATTTTAAACTCACCTAGATGAGCTATATTGAATTTGACCCAAAATAGTTTTCCACTAGAATTATTTATGTTGGAGCCAGTCTGCTGTACAAGCCTGCTGGATGTATCGTAGCCTAAGACGTGTTTCGCAAATGTTTCAAACTGTCGAAACCTCATACTCGTCACGAGGAAATGATTTCCATAGGCAGCATTTAGGTGCTTCAATGCTGAGTCCGATCCATTGTGGAACACTGAGACGATGGCAAATTAACATTTTTGTAGTTATATTGCATTATAGTGCATTATAAGTGTATTTGTGAGCATAATAAAGTTTTTAAAAAATTAACAAAATTTTTCTTACATGCTAAAAATCTATTCTCTCCAACAACCTAAAAAATTCAATGTTAGATTTTAAAATAACAAATTGCATAAAAATTAATGAATGAAAATTTTGGAGAAAATCTTTGAGAAATAAAAAATAGGTAAAAGATAAGACAGGAGAGAGAAACTAACTTTAAATCCCATCACTAATTTTCCTTCCTTCTTCTCCACTCCTTCAATCATGACTCTCCAGGCATTTAAGAAAATCTCTTTAATGAAGGCACAAGGCAGAATCTTGATGTCTAACATTATTAATTCATCGGCCATAGTCTTAGCTTAGCTAGCGTTGGTTGCAACAAGCAAGAAAGACAATTATTAGTAATCTACACTAACTTCGGATTTTTTAAATTTATTCAAAGTTTTTAATGTAATTAATTTACAATAAATTAAAAAATGATGATATTTTCTTAAAAGACATTCATTAAGTGTAAAAATTTTAATTTTTTGAATTCGAAACAACTGAGAAAATCAACAAGACCAAAGATCACCAACGAAACTGAACTTAGCTCCCGGACAACGACCGACTTATATATTATGCGCGCGGAGAAATTGTGTTAAAAGAGAAGACCATCTGTTTAAAGCAGTGTTTTTCAACCTTTTTTCTTTAGGGGGACCCTTTGGTGTCGTCCGAATTCTGGCGAAACCTGTACCGGTACCGTTTATGCTCCTTCAAAGCGAGCAGCCAATTTTTTCAATCTAAAAATGCACCTAGGTGAGTTGGACTGTTGGTAATCATTTTGATTTCAAAAAGTCAACACTCTGCTATAGTACATTTCATAACTGCAAGTTTTTCCTCGTACACTTCAGGAAACTAGTCAACTAATCATGGGTTTGCACAAAAATACAGATCACTGATTATGCTAGCTACCATTAATCATCAGTATTGACAAGTCTTACAGTCGAGTACGGAGAAATGTTCATTGTGAACATTGTGCTTGGCGCTTTCTGCACAGCAGCCGTATTCTTGGCTGAGTTTTGGATAAACAGACGGGAAGTTCTTCTTCGACAGATAAAAGACATTCTCGTTTGATGTTGCTCATGGCCGAAAATCCAAACACGCACATGTATGACGTAGAAAAAAGCAACAAGTCACAAGTTTTTGTGTCATAACTGACGCTCAAGCCTTATCGATCTACCGACAGCTTATAATTAATTCCCTAAAAAACACGCTTAGTTACGGGTTTAGTTTGTCAAATCTGACGCTCAAACCTTATAAACTTACTGACGGATTGTAATAAATTTCATAAAAAACAGGTTGTCACAAGTTAGTTTTTTGTGTTATGTCTGATGCTCAAACCTTATCGACAGCTTATAAAAAAATTCCCTAAAAACACGCTGTGTCAAGTTTAGTTTGTCATATCAGACGCTCAAACCTTATCGACCTTATCGTCGTCATCATCATCGTCAGAGTATAAAATTGAATTAATGATAATGAAATCAATGGCAATAATAATGGGCAGGATGATGACGAAGATGAAGATATATTTTCCTTTGTTACAAAAAAGCGCTAATGACACTTACAGAATTGATTAGGATGACGATGACGACGACGATGTTGATGATGATGATGGCAATGTTGATGATGACGACGATGAATTTCACATAGCGAATATTATGTCTGAGATTTTACTTAAGAATTTTTTTTTCATTGTAAAGGCCGACAATTATCTCATCCCATGCTAAATTTATGCAAGCAATGTTCATTCATTTTTTTTACTCATTCAATCATTCATTCACTCATTCGTTATTTTATTCGTTCAATCATTTATTCATTCATCTACTCGTTCGTTTTGTCGCTCATTAATTTTGCAATCAATTAGACAATTACCGAATTCATTCAATATTTCATTCGTTTATCCTTCATTCGTTCGCTTTTTTCATTTATTCATTTTTTCATTCCTTCTTTCCTTCCTTCATTCATTTATTCATTCATCCATTCATTCATCAATTTATTCTTATTTTAATCATTTTTATAATTAATTTAATCATTAATGAAATGAAAGCTCAAGTTAATTTATACTCGTTCTTCTGTGTCATTCACATTTTCATTTCTTTATCCATTCTTGCATTCATTCATTCATCCATCCATTCATTCATCATTCATTCAATTATTTTATTTTTAATACCTTTTGTTCAAGTTATCTATAATTATAGAGTTTGCTTAATTTATTGTTGTATTTTTTTCATTCACTCATTCAAACCATGTAAACATTTATTTAAGAATTTTATATCTCATTCATTTTTCATTCATTGATTTATTCATTCATTCGTCCATTCATTCATTCGTCCATTCATGCATTCATTCGTTTATTTATTTCTTCCTACTATTTTTTACTCATTTAATCAATATTCACTCATTCATTAATTTATCCAATCATTCATTTATTCATTCAATTATTTACCAATGTATTCATTCATTGAGTCACTCGCTTATTCAAGTATGCATTCATTCATTAACTCATTCATACATTCATTCATCATTCGTTTGTTCATTCATTCATTCAGTCACTCATTTATTCATTTTTTTTTCACTCACTCAGTTTCGCTAATCTTTTGTTTCATTGTTGCGGTGAGAACAAGACTTGCGTGACAAAAATGTACGTGTGTGTGTGTGTGTGTGTGTATGTGTGTGTGTATTTAATTGCATACATGTGTGTGCGTGTGTGTGTGTGCATGTGCTTTTTTGTTTGGCAATTTTTAACATACATTTCTCTAACAATATTATTCCGTGTATAAAATGCAGTTGAATACTATAGAGCCCTGTAGTGTAGCATTTAAACCGCGGTTATTTGCGGTTGCTTTTCAGTTTACATGTATGTTAGTCTATGTATATTATTAATATTAATAAAATTTAATTAGTTTAGTGTAGATGGGAATTAGTTTATTTTAATTTAGTTAGTTTATTTTAATTCAATTAGTTTAGTGTTGAACTGCGGATGTGCGGTTTAACCGTGGGCGGTTTGCAGTTCGTAACCCTTGCGGGCGATTTGAATATTTATAACTGCACAGGGCTTTATCTACTCTATACATACATGAAATTTTTCTCAAAACGAATAAATTCGAGTATCGCCGCGGAAATCCGACTTAGTAATTTGAATCGGCCGAATATTATCATTATGTAAAACTGAACAGCCACTATAGACTATAGTTCGATTCTTTTAATGTGGCGTTGATTACAATGAATTAGCCTGATAGTTAATTTTATTAGATTCATTAGTAGCCAATCCTCTAAGCATGAAAAAAATTGTTTAATTTGAAAATGGAAATCCCGACATAAATTTAGTTTGGTGCATCAAGTTTTAATCTGAAAACAACATAACGTTAAATCTACAAATTAAATTCTATTATGGTATTTATATTGCATTGTCTAATCAACAAGAATGTAGTAGTGTAATTTTATATGTAACTTAATTGGGATTCTTTGAGACTATATAATGTGATACAGGAAACGTAGAAATTGATCTGAAACAGTCGAAAAAGGTTACTCAACAGGATAGCATCATAAAATGAATAAAGATACTTTTGTCAACACTTTTAAAAACTTCTCAATTTGATTTCAATGCGATATCGATGATGGTGATTGTGACCTGACTGATTAAAAAACATTAAAAAAAAATTTTAAATGGAATGGGTAATTTTTAATGAAATCGTTGGAGGAAATGACGTTAACAGTAGTAATTTAACTATAAGGTAGTGAATTAGCCGGTATAAAGGTTGTATTCAATTCCTATTAAAAAAAACTTTACATTATATGCACACTAGACTAAATAAAGAAATGGATAGATTACTGACTGACTGGCTGTCTGACTCTGACTTTTTTAATTAACGTAACAAACATATTTGTTTGAGTTTATTAAAATGATCATTTCGCTAAATACTGACATAAAAATTATTGAAATTGGATAATTTATTCTTTTTATAATCTTTGCTGGAAATGACGTCATTTTAACAGTAATTATTTAACTGTATCAAAGTGTAATGATGTTAAGTCCAAGCCGAGACGAGCCAAGCCGATGGAACCGATTCGCCTCGGCTTGAAGTTTGAAGCCGAACGGCTTGGCTTGGCTTGGAAATTTTCCGAGCCTGATTAATTAAGCTTGATTGGCTCAAGCCGTGGCTTGAGCCCATCCCTTCAACTTCTAAACCAAGAGAATAAGCTTTTTCAAAATCTGAAAAACTGATATGCATAAAAAAATAGATTGCGAAATAGTTCAATTGAAGTGTGTGTGTGTTTAAATGGTTGGATGGAATTACGTGGCAAATAAAACTTGTGGATATGTTCTATTTTAATTAAATTTTGAATAAAATATTTTTTAAACTCATTTGCGTTATTTCTTTGATATCAATATTGGGAATATTCGTATATAAAGCTAGTAAAATTTTAATATAAAAACGCTTATAAATCTACGTTTATTGGCTCAGCTTGGCTTGACTCGACTTGGAATTGGATGTTAAGCAAGGTGTGGTCTCAAACTATTTTGAATTCTCCCCGAAAAATTTGAACTGCGTACGTACATATGTAGCACTGAATACTGTTGCTTTTATAATAAATTTATATTATATGTACATATATATATATATATATATATATATATATATATATATATATATCAAGTAACTAGAATCCATGTATTCAAATAATAAATAAGAATATGTGTTTATATGAAAAGCGATATAGCAAATTCAACCAGCCAATCAGAAAGTTTCGAAGGCGTTCGTTCGTTGGCGTCAGTCAATTTAGTACGGTTAGCATTGTGGTTAAGGCTGTATAATAGCGTACTACATAAATTAAATAAGTTTTTTACTGATGTGAATGATTGAAATGATGAAAATGTATGGTTGAAACGAGTATAAATAGGAGCTGAAAAAACGTTGAAATTAGATCAGGCATTTCTGCCTCGCTCGAGTCGGAGTGCCTGATCTCATTTTTTTATATTTATATTTTTTTAATTTATTTATTTATTTTTATTTAATTTTATTTTATATAGAGTTATATAGAGTTATATAGAGTTATATAGAGTTATATAGAGTTATATAGAGTTATATAGAGTTATATAGAGTTATATAGAGTTATGTAGAGTTGCGCGGCTATATATGTTTGTCTGTGGTTAGTATGTTTGTATTTTGTTGCTTTTTTTTAATTATTTTAGGTGGGTTCTTTAGCGGTTGCTAATACATACATACATACATCATGTTTGTTTGTGTGGTAGAATTTTATGTTCTGTTTTACTCCTTTTTCTCTTTCTTCATGAGTCTTGAGTTAAGTTAATTAAACATAGGTAGGTGAGATTGAGATTAATTTATTATATAGGTAGGCTAGGGCATAAGGTAATTTAGACACATAGGTAGGTTAGGGACTTCTATTCTTTTACTCTACGTGGTGTGTTTTTTTGTTTTGTGTTTTTTTTTGTTTTGTTTCACATCGTACATTCAGCAGGTACGCGGTAGTTCCTGGTTTTAGTGGGATTTTTATTGATTGAATGTGGTAGTATGCATGGTTATATAGAGTTATATAGAGTTATATAGAGTTATATAGAGTTATATAGAGTTATATAGAGTTATATAGAGTTATATAGAGTTATATAGAGTTATATAGAGTTATATAGAGTTATATAGAGTTATATAGAGTTATATAGAGTTATATAGAGTTATATAGAGTTATATAGAGTTATATAGAGTTATATAGAGTTATATAGAGTTATATAGAGTTATATAGAGTTATATAGAGTTATATAGAGTTATATAGAGTTATATAGAGTTATATAGAGTTATATAGAGTTATATAGAGTTATATAGAGTTATATAGAGCATAAATCCTATATAGATACCGTTCTTTGCGGTTCTTTTCTTTGCCGACCGGTCGGCTTCTTTGTGTTTCTCTATTTTCATTTAAATTAATTAAATAAATAAGATTTGTCCATTCATCTAGGTTCATTCAGGTTCATTCATTCAGGTTATAGCTTCCAGAGGAGTTCGTCGTGGAGGATCAGAATGGTTGTGATGTCACCCTACGTTCAACCTTAACCCTAACTTCCGACTTTACGGTTTCTTAACGGTTTCTTTTCCAGTTTGCTGGCTTTTCCGGCTGGTGGATTTCACTGCGGCTCGTTTCTCTATTTTCATTAAAATTAATTAATTAAATAGGATTTTTTAATTTCATTCAGGTTGAAGCTTCCAGAGGAGTTCATCATGGAAGATGTCAAGCTACGTTCGTTCATTCAGTGGCAAAGAATACCTGCCTGACTGGGATACGTTTTCTTCTTTTTTTCTGTAATTTAAACATTAAGTAGGAATGCTCACACGCACACACACGCATACACAATTACATTAAGTAGCTATATAGGTAGGTTAGATAGGCCTAATTTTAATTGTAGGTAGGATAGATAGGAAGCATTCAACACTAATGTAGTTGAATAGGTAGGCAGCGTAAGTTTATCTCTTCTATTTTATCTTGCACCCACATTACACGCACCAGCGTATTACATACACACACACAAATACATACATAAACACATATGTTAGTATTTGAGCGTAATTTTATTTTCATTACACATTCTAATTTATTATTACTAAGGTTGAGAGTAATTTAATTTCGTAGGTAGTTAAGAGCAATAATGTAATTCTAGGAAAAATGTTGTAATGTAAATTAAAACGCTGTAAGTGTATCGATAGGTAGGTTAATTGTTAAGTTTTACATTATCATTATTAAGTTGGAGCCCAAGGCATTACGTAGGTGGTGGGGTGGGTGCCGAAAGGCCAATGAATTGGGCTCTTGAGTTTTGTAATTCTAGGTAAGCTAGGACCGTAATGTAATGAATAGGTAGGTTAAGGCTACGTTGTAACACATACTAATTAATAGATTTAGGGTTTAAGTTTTATATTATTATTACTAAGTTGGAGCCCAAGGCATTACGTAGGTGGTGGGGTGGGTGCCGAAAGGCCAATGAATTGGGCTCTTGAGTTTTGTAATTTTAGGTAAGCTAGGGCTTAATTGTAATGAATAGGTAAGTTGAGGGTACGATAGCCGATAGACTCTGAATTTCGAAGTCTCTTGTCAGAGGTAAGCCTTGGCGGCCAGTGGTGAACCGGCAATGGTTTACTATCCGGACGGCAATGGTTTACTATCTGCACGGTAATGATTTACTATGCGGCATGGCCATAGTCTACTACCCGCACGGCTTCCGGACGGCAAATGGTTTACTATCCGCAAGGCAGTAGTCTACTATCCGCACGGCAATGGTTTACTATCCGGTGCCCTGGCTGTCGGTGAACCTCTGTGCAAGGAGGGAGAATGAAGGGGAACTTTCGACTATCGTACCATTAACAATTTATTATAGATTAGTTAAGGTAATTGAATAGGTAGATAGGATTATTTTTATTAAGCAATTTAAGATGCAGGCACCGCTAAGCTTTCTAGTGAGAATTTTCTCTCCATTCTTCAACAACAATCTCGAGGAGGACTGGCACCAGTTTTGGAGGACAACGCAGGAAACGGAAGACACTTATCATTTTGCCTTTGTCGAATGGACGACGGTAAGTTTTTTTTACATTTTACTCTCTTTATCATTTTCAAATATTATTTATTTGCCATTATTTCCATTTTATAATTTTTTGCTTCTAAGATTCTAACATTCATTTACTACTAAGCTAATAAAAATAACTTGTCTACAGACTGATGAGAGGTGGGCAGTGGTGGGCGTCAGCTCGTTTCAGATGGTGGTCTCATGATGATCGTTCCGATAACAACTCGAAGAAAACATCAACGACGATTTTTGAAGTATGGTTTAGTTTCGTTGTTTTTATTTTTTTCATTCATTCATTTTGTCACACAATCTTTCATTCATCCATTAATTGACTCATTCTATTCATTCATTGAATCATAGATTGGTTAATTAATTCATTCAATCACTCAATCATTTGCTCAATCATTTATTCGTTTGTTTTTTCGTTTTAACATTCATTTACTACTAAGCCAATAAAAAAAATTTGTCTACAGAATGATCAGAGGTGGGTTGTGGTGGGAGTCAGCACGTTTCATGATGGTAATCTCATGGTAAGATAAGTTGCTTCTTACTTTTTTCCAATGGCTTGTTTTTTATTTTAAAAAATTAACTTTTTCTTTCAATTTTGTTTTTCAGTATCCGGTAAAATTCATGTCCTCGGTGCGTGTCAGATGATGGTCGGTGCAATGGAGGTTCGTCCGTAGTGGGTGAAGAAGTTTCTGGAGGGTACGCGCGCGATTACATACACGCACACATATAAATACAACACACACATACACAACATCCATTCATTCGGTGTCGTTGTTGTTATGTTTCTCTTCAACTTTCTAATTTCTTTACCGGACTTAATTTAATTCATAGGTAAGTTAGGGATTGAGATGAGTTGAACAACTGTAGGTAGGCTAGGGCTTAACATTAGCTAAAAAGTTTCAAGTAAAATATTAACATTAACATAAATTAAAAGCTTCAAGTAAAATTAAAACGTTAAAATATGTAAAATAAATGAGTTGAGTTATCATTACAGATAAGATAGGGCCCTGAGAGTAATTTAATTGTAGGTAGGTGACTGACTACTATTCTTGCGACTTTTTAATATTTTTTTTTGTGGTGTGTTTGTTTTCGTTTCTTAGCACCACACAACACCAACAAAACAAACTACAATTTTTTTTGTCGTCGCCTTAAATTTTACCATTTTTGAACAATCTTTTTAATAATGTCTATTTATTTATTTGTAAAATGTTGACTGGTTTCTAGTTTCTTATTTTGGTTATATAACTTTTGGATATTTCCTGATTTACTTTGTATATATGCATGCATGAATAATTTCTGTTTGGTATGTTGATTTAGTCATTATGATATGCTGTCAACTGTCCTTACTAAATATTCATGTTTCGTGATAATTATTTTTTATCGATCGATATTTTGTTATATTTGTTTGTTTAAAATCTGAACTTTTTAAAAAATTGACATTTAAAAAATTTTAATTTTTCGTCACTTCATCTTTTGATGATGTCAAATAAAGCAGCTGTTGTGTTTTTCTTTTCTTACTAAAATCTCGAATACAAACATGTACACATAAAGAGACACAGACACACATACGTACAAACAAACATACATGCATACACGCATACATACATACTACCATCATATATACGCAGTACAATAAACATTCATGTCATTTCTGTCAATGTATTTTAAGTATGTCATACTGTTAATCTTGTTAACTATGATGACGATCATCATCATCACAACCATCATCAACGAACAACAACAACAATATAATAATAATTACAACAACAACAACAACGAAATAAAAATAGTTGTTCTCATTATGCATTTCAAAAGCTTGCATTCTTCTTTTAATACAAGCGTTGTATATATATATATATATATATATATGTGTGTGTGTGTGTGTGTGGGTATGTGTGTGTATGTGTGTGTGAGTTTGTTTGTTTGTTTGTGTGTGCGTGTATGTGTATTGTATATATTTTTATCCATTTATGGAAACGTTATTTTTTACGCATACCCCTTGTTTCTCTCTCTCTCTTTTACTTTATATATATATATATATATATACATATATATATATATATATACACATCTATATATATATATATACATCTGTTTATTCCTCTCTCTCTATTTTTCTCTATCTCAAATTTAGTCTCTTTATATATATATATATATATATATATATATATATATATATACATATATATATATACATTATTTATATATTGTTTTATATTATCACATCTTTTTTCTCTTTCTTCCTTTATGTGAATATAAAATCTCTCTCTCTTTCTCTCTCTCTCTGTCTATGTGAATATAAATTCTCTTTCTCTCTTTCTTTGTCTCTCTCTCTCTCTCTCTCTTTCTATATATATATATATATATATATATATATACATATATATGTATATAAGTGTCTTCTTTGAATCGAGCTTTTTCAAACTGGCATTGTTCCCAAACTGAGACCAGCGCATTTC
>NW_008705301.1:210629-218129 GCF_000326865.2 Helobdella robusta | reverse complement strand
CGCTTATAATGTTAGTGTGGCTTACGAAGAAGATGATAAATACATCGACCGCATGCAACTCTGTTTGCAGGTTTTAAATGGCTTCATTTTTAAAAATATTTATTATCAAAGTTAACTTTTTAAATAATAAATGCGTATTTATTATATTTATTTATAGTTATTTTACTATTTATAATTCGCTATTAGATATTTCTTTATAATTATTAATATTTTTCCAGGTTTTGGAAAGTGCTTTCACAACGACTACTACTACAACTACAATCGCAACTGCAGCTGCAGCTGTTACTTCAACATCAACCTCATCAATTATATCATACGTTAACGATAAAACAGAACAACAACCAACAACAACAACAGCATCACATTCATTTCCACAGCCACGACCAACAACAGCAACATCAACAACAACATCAACAAATTCAAACACACCAGCACACGCCAACTCTAACAACAACATAACATCAACAACAAACAACGTTTCAGACAACAACAGCAGCAACAACAGCAACAACAACAACAACACATGGGTAATAATAACATCAGTAGTATGCGGCACAGTTGTTGCTATCGTCATCGTTGTGGTCGTCGCCGTCATCATAATTTGCTGCCGAATTTCAGAACGAAAAGAGAAAGTTAACCTTGCGAACGCGCGTTCAGTTTCTTCCGCTCTGCCCTTGACCTTAGAAACTGGGTCCTACTTATCTGGGACGAATTTAAATGGGCCGTATTTATCTGGGTCATGTCTAAATGGGTCACTGACCGATTTTACAAGGCCCGAAAGAGCTGGTTCCGTGACGTTGTCAGATAGTGAATTGATTGTCAGACCGGTAAGTAGCAACAACATCAGCAACAACATCAGCAACAACATTAATAAAAATAGCGCTAGTGACAACAACATCAGTGTTGTTGGCTTCTTAACTGACAAACAACAACATCAACTTCTCTTACAGCAGCAGCAACAACAAATAAACAAGGTTTGGTAAATAAGTTAGCATTTTTTGCTAAGTGATGCTGAAAACATTGATGATAATGATGATGATAACAATATTTAACTCGTCATAATCGTCATCATCATTTTCATCATCATCATCATTTTCATCATTATTTTTATCATCACCACAAAACCAGCAGGCGAATCCGAAAGCGAAACTACCAGCAACTGCAACCAGCAACAAGAAAAGAAAAATTCCCAAATTTCCCTGGAAACATAACAAACATCATCATCAACACCAACAACAGCAGCATCATCATCAGGACAGCACGACGACGGATAATAGTAATAGTAGCGACACGGCATCAATAACAGATAGTGGACGGGGTCAAAGTTTAAGCAACGTTGACGTCATCAACAAAATAAATACAGGTGTCATTTTTTTGAATGTTTGTCTGTCTGTATGTATGTGTTTGTTTGTGTATATGTGTGTATGTATGTGCGTCTATGTGTGAGTGTGTATGTGTGTGTATGTGTGTGCGTAAGTGAGAAAGAGTGTATATGTATGTGTGCGTGTATATGTGTGTTCAATAATAATAAAAACAAAAATAATGGCCGCAGATATATACGGCATTCCTGAATGTTCATCAAACGCTACCTACATTCCAATGAAGATAAACAACAACAACAAAAACAACAACAACAATAATAACATTAATAACAGTAACAACAAAAGTAATATAAGCAGCAGCAGCAACAACAACAATAACAACATCTATACCAAAAATCCAAGCTTCAGGGACAATAATAACGTTAGCATTATGAATAAAGATACTTCTGCTACTACTTCTACAACTGCTACTGTGGCTACTACTGCTGCTGCTGCTGCTACTACTACAACTGCTAGTAGTAATATTTATAACAATAATAATAAAATTATTCTGGGTGTATCTAATAGCCTCCTTAAAAGAACCGGAATAAAAGTAGGAACCGGACAGCAGTCTTTATATCATATGCCCTACCTACACCAACAACAACAACAACATCAACAACAGCAACATCAACAACAACAACAACATCAACAACAACATCAACAACAACAACAACAACAACATCAGCAACCAATTTTAAATTTACAACGGTCAAAAAACGATAATGGCGACGATGACGATTACGATTTGTATACCCATTTAAGTCCATTTAAGCTTAGAATAAAACAACAACAACATCAACAACCACAACAACAACAACAACAACAACAACATCAACAACTACAACAACAACATTTATCTCCCAAACAACAACACAACATGACAACTTCCAATAACAACATGAATAAAGTTTATACCAGTGGATTTAACATCAGCAACAACATCAGTAATATCAACAAAATTAACAAATCTATTTGTAACATCAACAACAACATCAACAACAACAACAATGACGACTTATCGACGGGTTATTACGACTTTGAAAAGAGCCTTAAACAACGCCAAAGACAATATGTCAAAATGATTAACTCACAACTATCATTATCAACAAATGGACAACAACAACAACAAAACAACAATTACATCACATTAGACCCAATGAATCTAGCCCCGATTGCAGCACCATCATCGTCGTCTTTAATGATGACGTCATCATCAATGACATCACCATCGCCATCCTCGCCAATGTCATCAGCGAGAACAACAACAACAAACAACAGCGCATCAACAACGACATATTCTCAAAATAGACCGAGAAAATTTCAAGAGTTGCCACCAATACCGCGAATAACTGAAGCTATACCTCAGAAAATATACAATTCTCAACTAAAAAACGGACAATCCCCGCAGAAAATATATATTCCACAAAGAATACCCCAGCAAATACACAGCACCCAGCCAATGATTCCCGACCAAACATACAACACTCAACAAAGACCTGAGTTTATGATACCTCAAGAGCTACCGCAGATACTTCAGCAGATACAAAAGTTTGAAGAGGACGGCGAATTCGTTCGCTTGGACACTTTTGTTTGAATGCTTATTCATGTATAATTATTTTATTATTATTTACTATTATTATTTTATTATTATTTACTATTATTATTTTATTATTCATTATTAATCTCTTTGTTAATTCTACACCAGAACCATTAACTGCTGCCAATGTTTATATTTTAACTTGGTTTCTTCGTTTCATTTTACATTATTGGCATTATATTGTAGATAGATCAAAATTGTTCATGAAAATAATAATGCTTTAATGCGCGCTGGGAGTGAGCGGGGTTTGAAACTTATTCCCAATCCCTCCAATTGTTTTTCTCATTCCGGATTTCTTCCTGGATTCCCATTTATGACGACGTTTCCGAAAATTCCCATTCCAATTTTCCCCATAGAGTTATATAATATGATATAGACTTATATAGGCATAAATAGAGAGTTATATTGGGTTATATATGGATATATAGAGTTATATAGGGTTATATAGAATTATATAGAGTTATATAGAATTAGGATATAAAGTTGAATAGATTTATATATTAATACATGAATAAATGGATGGATGGATGAATGGATGGATGAATAAATGAAGGAATAAATGAATAAAAGATTATATGTAAGTAGTCATTTTAAAATTTAGAATTCAAACAGCTGTAAATGCTCAACTCATCTTAAATGAATTTTCATTCAGAACATAAATAAACGAATACAAAATTGTTTGATTTTATTTTGAAATGGCTAATATGAACTAATAATTTAATTAATTAAAATTGAATTAATTATTTTTAATTGAAAAACACGAAGGAAAAACACGAGAAGTTTGTGCAGTTACGATAGGTTCAAGTGCTTAGTAGTGAGTGTAAAATATTTTTAATTAGAAAGATACATATTTGTTGATAAATTATTAATTCATTCGTTCATTCATTCGTTCATTCATTCTTTTACTTATTTATCCATTATTTATCTATTTATTTATTATTTATTTATTTATTATTTATATAATTATTTATCTTTTACTTATTCATCCATTCCGTCATTCATTCCCTTGTCACGAAACGCATTAACCAATTGTACCTTTTATTCATTCGTTTATCATTTAAAAATTTACCCTTTCACTCTCACCTTCCTTCACTCACTCACTCTTACTGTTGCATTCATTCATTCCTTTACTTATTCCTTCCTTTCTTCAGTCATTCATTGCCCTCACCCTCTACAAAAACATCCACACCCCATTTGTTACCAAAGATCAAATTTATTTCACCACTTTCTTCCCTCAAACGGATCACTCTGCACGCTTGCGTCACTTCCGGCACGGTGACCTGATTTCGAATCTGGGTGAGGTCTCGTGGGTTGAAGGTCATCAGGGTTGTGCTGTCTGGGTCGTCGCAATTCTGAAATAGGAAATAGAATCTTTGATTCGTTTTTGTTTTTTTTTATTTAGTTTGGTGATTTAATTTTTTCACTGTAGCTGTGGTGATTTATTTCATCAGTTGGACGCTATTACTATCATCATCACCATCGTCATCATCATCATCGTCATTATAATCATCATCATCACCCTCATCATCATCACCATCCCCACAATCATCGTTATCACAGACCTCAGTGGCTAAGTATAGAACCTCCCTCCGAATACCATCGTCGTATTCATCGCCGTCGTCATCACCACCATAATCACCGACGTCATCATCACCATGGTGACAGTAGTTGAAGTTAAAAAATCTCCCGCTAGATGGCATGATGGTTCTCAAAATTTTTCCATCAGTCCCTGAGATGATGGACAGCTTCATCCCGCGACTCAAAATGGCAGCATCTGTGTCATTACTATTACTACTACTTCCTTGTTTATTATTATTGTTATTGTTGGTGTTGTTGTTGTTGCTGTTGGCCGAGCTGTTTTTAGACTGAGTTGGGATTCCCAGGGCATAATTAGTAACGAATCCGTGCGAGATGATGACGTTGTTGCTCCTGTTTATAGCGGCAAATCTGGGGAATTCCAGTTTTTTGGATAGTGGAATTTTTTTGATGGTTACCGCGTTCTGGTCAAGGATTTCCAGAACTTTCGATTTATTGTACTCGCGAAATATTAATATTACCTCTACCTTATTATTATTGTTATTTTTGTTAATATTTTTATTTCTTTTTTTCATTTTCGTATCGCCTTCGTCATCATCGCCATCATCATTATCATCGTCGATGTTGTTGTTATTGTTGTTATTGTTGTCACTATTTTCGTTATTATCATCGTAATCGTTACCATCATAACTGGCCATTTTGTTATTATTATTATTATTATTATTGTTGTTGTTGTTGTTGTTGTTGCGTCTTGGGCGATAATAAGCAACATTGATGGTCCACGGATCGCAGACGGATTGAATCCAGACCTCCATATGCAACGGCACGATAACCGGAAATAGATTGAGCCCTCCGTAATTATATAGCGCCGAATTATTCAGCAACAAATTCCTACGTAGTAAGTTGTTGATGTTCGAAATTGCAGGGTATATGTAGTTGTAGTAGTTGAGTTTGTATATATTATCGTTAGCGTTGTTGTTGTTGTTGTTATCATGATTGTTGTTGCTATAGTAACGCGACGATAACAAATCATACTGAAGTTGTTGTTGCTGCTGAGCTGGAATTTTTTTAGCTATTTTTAGCTTCCAAATCGTAGCGCGCGCTTTGTCGCAGATGTAGACGCAACTTCCGGTTGACGATGACGTCATGTCCTGGGGAGATCTCAGACGGGAGTCCGTGAAATCGTTCTGCCTGTTAGTGGGAATGGGATTAAATGAAGGGGAATTCCCATGTAGAAATTTTGTTTTTAAGAATAGAAACATTTGATTTTTACAGTCTATAAATAAACGAAGCCAGCCACTTATAACAATCGATCAATCACCATCATCGTCATCATCATCGATCCATCTAAAAAATAACAACAGCGGCGAAAATAATAAGAAGGAGAAGAAGAACAACTGGAGCGAAATATGACCAAATACAATCAATCAAACCACCAAACAACCATTTTTCCAAACTAATTAGTAAGCCAACCAACCAGCCAACCAATCAAACAAACCATCCAACCAACTAGCCATTCAACCATCCAACCAACCAATCAAACAAACCAACCAGCCAGCCAACCAACCAACCTAGAATAGGGATATGATCCTGAAAATATAAGGATTGAGTTAGAATTCTGACAGAGTACCAACAAATATTTTCCCAGCCTGGCAACGCATAAGACCCGTCTGTTGTTCGTATTCAACCTTATCACATGCTCCATGTCCGGACTCACATCTTGACACGGATCAGTCAAATTTTTTAGTTATTTCATAATTATTTTAATTGATATAATATAATTTTTATATTTAAATTCGAATAATAATGATTTTTAAATCAATCGAACGTTTAATTTTACTACATAATAAAATGTATACCCTCTATAACTCCGAGAATGTTTTTTCTCATATTGGCCACTTTCGACCAATCAATGGTCGACTTGAATGTCACGTGTTTCCGGTTGACTTTCTTGTTCAAATATGGCGTAATATCGTTGCAATAAGAAATAGCAGATTCGTGGATTTCCAAATTTCTGTTGATGCAAACAGGGTCGGCCATCTTTAATGATTTAATATCTTTTATCTCCGCCAGCATGGACTGCAAACCTTTCACTTTATCGTTCGTGTCGTCTATTTCCGCCCCCAGTGACGTCATCAACTTCAGCTCCAAAGTTCCCAAATCTTCCAAGAGTTCTTTGCTGTTTGTTTCCGCCATTTTTGCAAGAACCTCTTGCTCCTTTAAAATGGCGGCCGCGGCCATTTTTAACTGCAAGGCCAGAGATATTTTCTCAGTTTCGATTTCTCTAATTTTGATTCTGGCGGTTTCCAGGCATTTCTTGATCAGTTCAATATCAACGGCCAGAACTTTTTTCGTCTCTATGACAACGGCGTTGACGCCGGAGCAAACGTGGTTGTAGTGCTGCTTCCGGTAGCATAGAAGGCAAATGAAAAGGTTGCAAGAGTTGCAAAAAACTTTTTTATCTTGGGTCCTGTGGAACTCACATCTGTCAAATGTTGTTGTTGTTGTTGTGGGTACGGGCGTTAGGCTGTTGTTTTTGTTGTTGGAAGATTTTTTGTTGCTGTTGTTCAAACTCGATAGCTGTGAAGTGGACATTTTTTTGTTTTTCCTCGAAGTTTCCATATATAAACCATCATTATCATCATTATTATTATTATTATTATTCACATTAAAATCATTACCGCCATCGTCTTCCTCGCCATCATTATCATAACCGCTGTCGCCATTTTGGTTGTTGTTTTGGTTGTTGTTTTTGTTGTTGTTGTTGTTGTTGACACTAGTGAATACTCCATTGAGTATGCTCCTGAATTTGATGGTCTTATGAAATGTCGTTGCCCTGCCCTTGTTGTGGTGGTTCAAGCAGATGCGACACAGGTTAAGCTGGCAGTCGGTGCAGTAACCGTTTGCGATCGATTTGTTGTTGTTGTTGTTGTTGTTGTTGTGTTTTTTATATTTCCCGAGAGCACATTCGTCACATGATAAACTGCGGGTTTGTTGCTGGGT
>NW_008705301.1:205629-208129 GCF_000326865.2 Helobdella robusta | reverse complement strand
CTGATGATGCTGTTGCTGATGTTGTTGTTGATGTTGTCGTTGATGTTGTTGTTGATGTTTTTGACAATATCGGGCATAACCAAACGTCTTTTGTTGTTGTTGTTTTGATGTTGTGAGACGTTGCTATAATTGCAGTTGTTGAGGCTGCTGCTGATGTTGTTGTGGCTGTTGAATCGACTGCCATCATTATCCACATTACAACAGTTATAATCGTCGTCATCGTATTTTCTTTTGTTTCTGTTGGTATTGTTGTTGATGACGTTTGCCTTGTTAGCATAGAAACCTGTGCTACAATCCTTGACGCTGTTCATCTTCCTGTTGTTCGCATTAAGCTCGATGACGTTTTTATTGATGACGTCATCTTCGTCGTCGTCGTCATCACTGACGTCATCGCAATCGTCATCTCCATCAACAAGGTCGTCCTCATCATCTTCGTCATTGTTTACGTCACGCTTGTTCCTTGAGGCCATGTCGTCGTCATTGTTGTTGTTGTTGTTTGTGTTGTTGTTGTTGTTTTTTGCGTGGACCTTCATGTGTTTCCTCAGCGATGACGGGTGTGTGTACATTTTATCACATGCCGGATGTTTACAAACGTACGGCTTCTCATTGGTGTGCACGTGACTATGCTTCTTCCGGTCGCTGCTGTTGGCGAACTTCCGGTCACACCCGGGATGGTCGCAGTGGAATGGTTTCTCGCCTGGTAAATGAAAGTGAATGGAAGTTAAAATTAAAAAAGTTGAAAATTAAATTAAATCAGATGCGAATTTTAAGAGAAAAATTGCAGGAGAGAACGAGAAAGAAAAGAGAGTGAGAAAAAGAAAAAGAAAGAGAGAGAAAGAAAGAGAGAGAATGCAAATAAAAGAAAAAAAAGATTATTAATTAGTCCGTAGATGGGAGTAAATATGGCAACATCTCGATCAAGTGAGCGAAAATGTCCGGAGTGTTGAAAAATTCTTGAAGTTATAAAATACAAAAATCTTGTATCTTATCTTTCTTTTTAACAAAACGGCACATCCACACACTTACACATCCACACACACACACACAAACAAACAAACACACAAACAAATATACACACACACATTCTTGAATCACACATGAATATTTCTTGGAAACATGATTAAAACTTTTAAACATTAATACCAGCATGATACAACGTTACACTGAGGAAAATTACCCGATAGTTGTGTATTTTTGTGTGTGTAATTTGCTTGTATTGAAAAATTTCATTTATCAGTTGTTAGTGTTCAATTTTGTATGGTATGTTTGCTGATGGAACCAAAGCAAGGTGACACATATGAATGAATTGGAGTTTCGGGAAGAACATCAATTTAACCAACGTCAACTAATTAGTTAAAAATTGTTTAAAATCTTTAAAAAAAAAGATTTAAAAGACCGACATACCTGTGTGAGTTCGTTTGTGTATTTTGAGGTTCTCACTTCTGGCAAAGACCTTGCCACAGCCGGGATAGTTACACGTGAACGGGCGCTCTCCAGTGTGTACACGGATGTGGTTGACCAATTTGTATTTCGCTTTGAAAGGCTTGTATTTTCGACAACAACCTTCCCACATACATACAAAAGTTTGTTGTTGTTGTTGTTGTTGTTGTATGTTGTTGTTGATTGTTGTGTTGTTGCTGCAGCTACTGCCGATGTGATCGACGCCTATGTGCGCTACCAAATCATGCATTGTTGTGAAAAATTTGTTGCAGATTTTTACGTTGTTGTTGTTGCTGTTTTTGTTGGAGAATGTTTGTTTTTGTTGTTGAAGACGCTGGTTGTTGCTGCAGTTGTTGCTGCTGCTGTTGCAATTGTTGTTGTTGTCGTCGACTGCTACTTTGGTCCACTGGCAAAACAACTCAACCTTGACATTGCAACTTTCAAAAATGTTTCCATGAATGTTGTTGTTGCTGTTGTTGTTGTTGTTGTTGTAATCCGTCGTTTGATGTAACTGCAGTTGATGTTGCGCGTTGATGTGAGCGGGGAACGGGGGTAACGATAGCGATGGGGCGTTGAATGGCAGGCCCGTAAATGGGTTGTGGGTCAAAAAGGGGGATGTGTAACTTGCCAATGTGTTGCTGTGGGGGTGGTTGAGACTGCCGTTGTTGTGGCGTAGACATTTCAACAGTTTATCATCATCGTTGTAGTTGTTGACGTAATTGTTGCAAAATGATTTTGTCGCCTGTAGCAAATGTTGCGCGTTTAAATGTTGTTGCTGTTGTTGTTGCTGTTGTTGTTGTTGTTGCAGAAGTAAGTGTTGATGTTGAGTTGGCGATGAAGAAAGTTTAAAAATGTTACAATCACTCAAGTAATTCGGAGAATTTTTCGCTTGCTGTTTTTTATCACCAACACCGTCTTTCTGCTGTAGTTGTGTTGTTGTATACGTGTTGCTGCATTGGTCACTTGACCGAAGTAGTAGTTGTTGTTGCTGCTGCTGCTGATGATGATGATGGTAGTAGTTGTTGTAGCAGTTGTTGTTGTTGCTGTTGTACATGTAGTT
>NW_008705301.1:204100-204818 GCF_000326865.2 Helobdella robusta | reverse complement strand
TGTGTGTGTGTGTGTGTGTGTGTGTGTGTGCAGGTTTGTTGGTTTGTTTGTATGTTTGTTTGTATGTTTGCATGGAACAACGAAGATTCGAGTCATACTTTCTTTGTTTGTTCTCTTTGTGTTGGTGTTGCGAATAGAAGTGTTTTACTATAGTTGTTGTAATAATGTTATTGTCTTAATGATGTTGTTGATGATGTTGATGTTGTTGATGATGTTGATGTTGTTGATGTATGTGAAATGATGTATTCTTTTTATTTATTTTTTTATTATTACGTTACCCTGCAACCAAAATTACGCCAAATATTTCAACAAAAGACAAATTTTACTTCTACTTATACAATACGACGACGACTACCACAACTACTACAACTACAACAACAACTACTACTAATACTTCTATTACTACTACTACTACTACTACTACTACTACTACTACTACTACTACTACTACTACTACTACTACTAGAAATAACAACAGCAATAATTCGTGACGTCATCTGCAAAAACGTCACAGGGGGCGTGCCAGGGTTTAGATTTATGAGTCAGCCAATGAATGCTCATTTAATTAGGTCGAACCTACACTTATTATCATTATAGGTCATCCAATGAACACTCATTTAATTGGGTTAAACCTATAGCAATAACAACAACAACAACAGCATCAACAAAATTGTCGCATGCTTGTATGTAATTATTGACACCTCGTGCATTTGAAAGC
>NW_008705301.1:202082-204050 GCF_000326865.2 Helobdella robusta | reverse complement strand
AAAGAAAAGTTGGGATGATGATGAAGATGTGGCTGCAGCAGCAGTAGTAGCTGCAGCAGCAGCTGCAGTATTAGTAGCTGCTGCGGTAGCTGCAGTAGTAGTAGCAGCAGCAGCAATGGTAGCACTAGTAGCTGTAGTACGTGACATTATTTCTCTAATAAACGGATTAAATTTTTATTAGAAGAAGCAATGTCATGTTTAATAAAAGTGTTTTTGTTATCATCATCATCGTCATAATCGTCATCGTCGTCGTCATCGTAAAAACATAAGTTAACATTTATTACAACAAAGCAAATGTTTAATTGCTTTACGTAATGCTGGTTTATCGGGTTTATCGATGGTTTTTAATTTCGTTAACAAATTTTATCTTTCTACTGCTACTGCTACTGCTGCTACTACTGCTACTACTACTACCATTATTAATAATATTATTATTATTAATATTATTGTTATAACTTTTTTTCACAATAAGATAATATTTATAATTTGAATTTATTATAGTATGACAGGTTGAACTCCTTGAAAAGAGGCAAGTAGCAACTCGTGCCAACCAAGCTTACTGACGATCAAGGCTGAGATGATGTAATTTTTGTCATAAAGACACTGAAGTTATTTGAAATGTTTTATGGGTCTTTATAGTGAAAATAGTTATAGTATGTATTACATCAGCTACTTTATGCGACCCGCATAATGTCTTGCTCACCAGACATTATAACCAAAAAAAGAAGACACAAATCTTAAAAAAATTCTCCCCCGGGTCGAAAAAATTTGCTATTCAAGTACATATGCGGCCCTTCAAAGGTCAAATAGTTCTTAATGCAGCCTTCACAACAAAAAGTTTGCCCATCCCTGTATTACAACATTGTTATCTTAGAATTTGTCAACAATTTCTCTTCTATTCATTTACTTTTTTCCAGATATTTTAATCTCATTATATTTTACGTGTTAAATTTTCAAAAAAATCAAAAAAAATTCTCATTGCTATTTTGGTAAGTGTGTTGCCGTTGTTGTGGCTGTTGTTTTTATTTGTTGTTGTCATTGTTGTTGTTGTTAGTGTCTTTTAGTGTAGTATCTTTCTACAACTATAGCGAATTACTTAAGGATGTGCTTGCTACTGGTACATTACTCTTTCATTGTTAGATGCTAAAAGAGTATCGTAAATTAATCATGTAACATATTGTATGTGTGTGTGTATGTATGTATGTGTTTATGTATGTATGTGTGTGTGTGTGCGTGTGTGTGTGTGTGTGTGTGAGCGTGTGTGTGTAATGGATTAGTGGACCCACTGTTAATTGCTACAATACAAGCCAGTGGATATCTGAACACTTGTTTGTTAGTTTGTAACTTAGCTTGTAAATTTGTTCATGCATGTATGTGTGTGTGTGTATGTTTGTATTTGTGTGTGTGTATACGTGTATGTGTGTATGTCTATAGAGTTATATAAAATTATATAAAGTTAAATAGAGTTATATAGAGTTAAATATCAATCAGACAAGATGTAGTGAGGGGATGAACCAGCGTTCCCAATGTTGATCTATCTTGGAAGACTTCGGCATGTTTGAAACTTGAAGGAAACAAACAAATCTCAATTGTATGTTTGTTTGTATGTTCGTTTGTTTGTAAGTATGTATGTATGTATGTATGTATGTATGTATGTAATTATTCATATTAATAGTTTGCCAATAAAGAAATGTTATATCCAATGTTATTGAACCGTGGTGTGATAGTGACTATTACACATCGTTCATAAAGTTGTCATGATGATGATGATGATGATGATGATGATGATGATGATGATGATGATGATGATGTTGTTGTTGTATGATGCTGATGATGATGATGTTGTTGTATGATGATGATGATGTTGTTGTATGATGCTGATGATGATGATGTTGTTGTTGTATGCTGATGATAATGATGATGATGATGCTGTATGATGCTGATGATAATGATGATGATGTTGTATGA
>NW_008705301.1:200142-201141 GCF_000326865.2 Helobdella robusta | reverse complement strand
CAGTTGCAAATTGCTGTGTTTATTTTCTAATAGGTCTATTCGCTTGTTTGCTGGAACATTAATTCCTTCGTTCGTTCGTTCATTCATTCATTTATCATTCATTAATTTGTTCGTTCATTCATTCATTTGTTTACACTCTGACTTCAACGACCATATCAAACTAGGAGAGCGTCACTAGTAGCTCTGTACAATCCAGCGCAATGTCGTCATTCATTCATTCATTCATTCATTCATTCATTCATTCATTCATTCATTCATTCATTCATTCATTCATTCATTCATTCATTCATTCATTCATTCATTCATTCATTCATTCATTCATTCATTCATTCATTCATTCATTCATTCATTCATTCATTCATTCATTCATACTCACATACACTACCACACACATACACATACACTGATATACAAAAATCACACATACACACACACACACGCACACACACACAGACGTAGGCAGTTCAATTCCTCTTAACTTCGACCCACTCCTCGTCCGACTTCTCATCATCGTCATCAGGGATTTTTAACTGGAACGGAAACTCGTCGAGGTTTTTGTAGGTTCTCTCGGCAAACTGACTTTCGTTTGAACTACTTTTCCTGCCAAAGG
Organism: Helobdella robusta; assembly: GCF_000326865.2. Classification (NCBI taxonomy): domain Eukaryota; kingdom Metazoa; phylum Annelida; class Clitellata; order Rhynchobdellida; family Glossiphoniidae; genus Helobdella; species Helobdella robusta. The sequence continues at coordinate 200,531 of NW_008705301.1, read as the reverse complement.
AAACGGATTGTTTCCAAACTCTGTTGTTGGGCACCGTGTGTGGATTGATGGCGATTGAAGAAGTTTTCTTTGCCACAAGTTCGCTTATGCTACCGGCCGCATGCATTTGCATCGTGCCGCTGTCTAATGCTGCCTGGCCGTTTTCTAGCATGCCTGCTCTAGTTAAGTATCCAAAGATCGAACTCAAACTTTTTGAAACTGATATTAATTTTAAAGATTTGAGGTTGTCCAAGAGTTGAGATCTTGTATAGGCCTGCCCGGAATCATGAGCAAGTTTCGAAATTTTCCCATCCAAAACTCGCATCGGATCAGAGCTGTCGCTGAGAGAATGCTGAGTCCATGCTGGCGCGTGAAAATGCTACGTCAGATTTCAGCAGGATGAATTTTGC
>NW_008705301.1:198793-200092 GCF_000326865.2 Helobdella robusta | reverse complement strand
TAGATAATGATGATGACAGTGATACATACATATATACACACAAACAAACAAACAAACATACATACAAACAAACAAACATGTATATACGTGTGTCTGTGAATTATTAATGTATATAAAGCAAAAGTGTTAAGTATATTTTTCAAATGCATAGCAATCATTTGTCTTAATTATCGGCGTCATCACTCATAAAATGTTCGCGTGTATGTTTGCTTGTATATGTGTATGTTTGTATGTTTCATTGTATGTTTTATTGTATGTATGTTTGATTTTTTGTTTGTTTGTTTGTTTGTACAAATGTGTTTATAACGGTATTTCATTCATATGAAAAAAGTAGTTCATTTAAAAAAATTGTTCACGGCAAACAAACATACACATAATCAAACATACAAACATACAAACATACTTACAAACAAACAAGCGTTCATACAAAGATACAAACAAACATACATACAATCAAATATGCATACAATCAAACATACAATGAAACATACAAACAAACGTACATAAAATGAAACATAAAATGAAACATACAAAAAGATATACAAACAAACATGCATACAAACATGCACAGGAACCGGATAAGATTAATATTAGCAACTAATGCACCGTGATGCTCTTGTTACGTAATATGAATTCCTTCTTTGTTTGTGTGTGTGTGTGTGTGTGTGTGTGTGTGTGTGTGTGTGTGTGTGTGTGTGTGTGTGTGTGTGTGTGTAAATTAACATCTTCCTTTATTTCACCTAGGCTTAACTGATTGAAATGCAATATAATTTTAAAACAATAAAGCGATGCATAAATGAAATAAATGAAAAAATTAAATTTCACGCACATCCCTCCTTCATCACGTGGTCTCAGTGGTGACCGGAAATAACGTTCAATGAAAGCAGGCGCATGAATAAGAGATGACCTAGTTAACCATAAAATAGACCGGAAGTGATGAATGAGTTTTGATGGATGGATGGATGGATGGATGGATGGATGGATGGATGGATGGATGGATGGATGGATGGATGGATGGATGGATGGATGGATGGATGGATGGATGGATGGATGGATGGATGGATGAATCGATGAATGGACAAATGAGTGAATGGACAAACAAAAATACACTAATTTTTCAAAAATTTTATGATTCAGTCATTGGAAAATATTATTGACTTAATTTAAACAAAAAATTAAAAGCCAAGTACTACTGCTGCTGTTGTTGTCGTTGCTGCTGCTACTTCAACTACTACAGTTTACAAAAACAATAATAACAACAATAACAATTATTACATTTGTTGTGACAACTATTGTAAA
>NW_008705301.1:196872-198743 GCF_000326865.2 Helobdella robusta | reverse complement strand
TAATGATGTTGTTGATGATGTTGATGTTGTTGATGATGTTGATGTTGTTGATGTATGTGAAATGATGTATTCTTTTTATTTATTTTTTTATTATTACGTTACCCTGCAACCAAAATTACGCCAAATATTTCAACAAAAGACAAATTTTACTTCTACTTATACAATACGACGACGACTACCACAACTACTACAACTACAACAACAACTACTACTAATACTTCTATTACTACTACTACTACTACTACTACTACTACTACTACTACTACTACTACTACTACTACTACTACTAGAAATAACAACAGCAATAATTCGTGACGTCATCTGCAAAAACGTCACAGGGGGCGTGCCAGGGTTTAGATTTATGAGTCAGCCAATGAATGCTCATTTAATTAGGTCGAACCTACACTTATTATCATTATAGGTCATCCAATGAACACTCATTTAATTGGGTTAAACCTATAGCAATAACAACAACAACAACAGCATCAACAAAATTGTCGCATGCTTGTATGTAATTATTGACACCTCGTGCATTTGAAAGCCGATGGTTTATTCGATGATGTCTTTGCTGATGTTGTCGTTGTAATGTTGTTGTAATTTCGTGGCTGCGTGTTGATGTTGTTGTTGACATTTCTGCAATTGTTATTGATGTCGTTATTGATGCTGTTGATGTTTTTTTGGATGTTTGTTGTCGAGTAAGATGGCAATGTGAAAAATGTATAATTGTAGTTTCAATGGCAAATTAATATAGAAATAAATTTGCTGTTAATATTATCATCATCATCAATATCGTTATTATTATTATCATTACCACTACTACTACTGCTACTACTACTACTACTACTACTACTACTACTACTACTACTACTACTACTACTACTACTACTACTACTACTACTATGTGTCAATGCGCTTCGATTGATTTTGTTCAATCTGTTTTCTTGCTAAGAGCGTCGGAAAAAGAAAAGTTGGGATGATGATGAAGATGTGGCTGCAGCAGCAGTAGTAGCTGCAGCAGCAGCTGCAGTATTAGTAGCTGCTGCGGTAGCTGCAGTAGTAGTAGCAGCAGCAGCAATGGTAGCACTAGTAGCTGTAGTACGTGACATTATTTCTCTAATAAACGGATTAAATTTTTATTAGAAGAAGCAATGTCATGTTTAATAAAAGTGTTTTTGTTATCATCATCATCGTCATAATCGTCATCGTCGTCGTCATCGTAAAAACATAAGTTAACATTTATTACAACAAAGCAAATGTTTAATTGCTTTACGTAATGCTGGTTTATCGGGTTTATCGATGGTTTTTAATTTCGTTAACAAATTTTATCTTTCTACTGCTACTGCTACTGCTGCTACTACTGCTACTACTACTACCATTATTAATAATATTATTATTATTAATATTATTGTTATAACTTTTTTTCACAATAAGATAATATTTATAATTTGAATTTATTATAGTATGACAGGTTGAACTCCTTGAAAAGAGGCAAGTAGCAACTCGTGCCAACCAAGCTTACTGACGATCAAGGCTGAGATGATGTAATTTTTGTCATAAAGACACTGAAGTTATTTGAAATGTTTTATGGGTCTTTATAGTGAAAATAGTTATAGTATGTATTACATCAGCTACTTTATGCGACCCGCATAATGTCTTGCTCACCAGACATTATAACCAAAAAAAGAAGACACAAATCTTAAAAAAATTCTCCCCCGGGTCGAAAAAATTTGCTATTCAAGTACATATGCGGCCCTTCAAAGGTCAAATAGTTCTTAATGCAGCCTTCACAACAAAAAGTTTGCCCATCCCTGTATTACAACATTGTTATCTTAGAATTTGTCAACAATTTCTCTTCTATTCATTTACTTTTT